>NC_061063.1:4849865-5080089 GCF_021917145.1 Hypomesus transpacificus
ACTCACATTCACCAACTGTGAGTGACTGACACACTTCCCTGAGGTGGTTCTGGAGTGGAGAGCTGAGCAGCTGAGCGGCCTTGCCCTCGTCTCTCCCGCCCTTTCTCTTTCAGCCTGACGCGCTCCCACAAACATTTGAGGTATTCCAAAACTCACTCCCATGGGCGGCAGACATGCCATTATCATCATAGTACAGGGTGGCGCGCACGCACACGCACACACACACAGTTGTACCACAGCCACAGTCCCTGGGCCTGATAAAGCATTTGAAATAAAGCAGCAGAGACCCAAGTCAGCAGCGTCTTATCCGGTTCAAGACGCGGCGGCGCTCCCACAGCCCTGAGCAGAGACCGCCCGCTCCTGAGCACACAGGCTGACCCAGGACCTCCGAGGAGAACGAGCGCTAGGGTCAGGGGTCAAACACTTTAGGAACATGTCGACTCTTATTGTTGTGGTCTCCTCAGGGTTTGCGTGCAGCTCGTCGCGGGGCGAGCACAGGAACCTGGGCTCGCGTCAGACCGGGCGAAGCCTCGCACGTCCTCCATCAGACTAGGACAACCAGGAAGAGCACATAGCTCAACGCCCCTTCGAGGATTTCAACTGGCCGTCAGCCCCCGGCCACGTGTCTGCGAGCGTGCGACTACCTCACACAGGATGCCTTCGTCGGGTAGGGAGAGGAGCGCTAGTGTTTGATGACGACGTCCATCTCGCAGAGGCGCTACTGCGGCTTCCTGTCTGACGATCAAAGAGCACGCTCACATCCTGTGTTCTAGAAACCTTCTGTCTGGTTCAACGAGGGCTGCTTGAAACCGCACATTCTAAACTCGAAACAGTGCAGAACTACACATTCTAAACTCAAAGAGAGTAAACGTAATAGAACTGGATGCTCGGAACTGAGTTTCAATTCAGTATTTAGCTTATGTCCCGCTTTTCCTGATTAGAAATTGCTTCATGGTTAGCTAGGTACTGACGCTGTATACAAGATGAACTAGTGTGGCTGTACAGTTGTAACCCTGCATTCCTTGGTCGTTGTGTCAGGAGATAAGCTCTGTGGTTGGTGGTAATGGTCAGACACGCACAAACAGACATCCCCCTGAGAGAAAGAGACACACAAAGAGAGAGAGAGAGACAGAGGAGAGAGAGACACAGAGAGAGAGAGAGAGAGAGAGAGAGAGAGAGAGAGAGAGAGAGAGAGAGAGAGAGAGAGAGAGAGAGAGAGAGAGAGAGAGAGGGAGAGAGAGAGAGAGAGAGAGGGGGAGAGGAGAGAGAGAGAGAGAGAGAGAGAGAGAGAGAGAGAGAGGGAGGGAGGGAGGGAGGGAGGGAGGGGAGGGAGGGAGGGAGGGAGGGAAAGCGAGAGAGACAGAGAGATAGCGTTGGGGAAGCCAGATAACACAGCATGCTTCAGAGGTGACTCCATCAGTCACAAGTCAGCTTCACTTCAGGTACAAGGAGAGAGCTGCAGTTCAAACGGATCTTATCTCTGTGACCTCAGAGAGGAGCACGAAGGCTCGGCAAATGCAGTCAACACACACACACACACAGAGCAATCTGAGCGTGTGTGCCCACACACAACCGTGTGCAATGTACTCATCTAGTGTAGGGTACTATGACCCCCATAGTGGGTCATGTTACTGCTGGACTACAGCTGTTTGAGCTACTGCTTCTCTCCACAGCAACACGTGACCTCCAAACTGAAACCCACAGAAGTGGATGAGGCTAAGCCTCTATTGAGCAACACCCTGAGGGTGCTGTGTGTGTGTGTGTCCATCAATAGTCAGGACAAGTCAGAGCCCGTGACCTCTGCCCTCTCACCTTCTGCCACGCCCCAGGGGTACTGCCTCCCGCGCACACGCTTTCCGTTGACCTCGATGATGGTGTTGCTACCGACGACGGCCAGTGGTAAACGATCCTGCAAAGTGGGAGATACACGAACACAAGTGTTGGAACAGCTGACACACACACAGGATATAAATACACCGTTCCACAAGGCTACACATTCATATAGTCACACAGCCAGACATCCACCCAGACGTTGATGAACTGCTGTCGTGTTGAAAACACGGGAGCGGGGACAGAACATGAGTTAACTCTCTTTTCTTCTCTGTGTTTCTTTTCTTCCACAGGCTGAAAACCGTTGGCTAATGCTGCACATGACGTGTGCGTGAACGCTAGAAAGTGAGGCCCGGTAATGTCACTGCAAAGCATGCTGGGACAGTAAGGGTCATGTGATAATGTGAACTAGTTCTACCTCCTGGTAATACCCTCTTATCAAGGTGTCTGGGTCCGGTCGCTCCAGTCTAGCCTGAACTGGGGACTGACAGATGTCAGCCAGAGATAGATATCTTTTTGGGAACAGATGTTGACATGTCAGATCCAAACCTTGATCTTCTTCACCAACTTATTCTCCTCCTCATCATCAGTCTCCGGGAACTCGTAGATCTTAATTTTGTGTTCTTGGATTTCTTTCATAATCTACACAGAGAAACACACAGGAGAAAGAGAGAGAGACAGGAGAGACAAAGACACACAGGAGAGAGAGAGAGACAGGAGACAGAGACAGAAAGACACACAGGAGAGAGAGAGAGACAGGAGAGAGAGAGAGACAGGAGAGAGAGAGAGACAGGAGAGAGAGAGAGCGACAGGAGAGAGAGAGAGACAGAGAGACACACAGGAGAGAGAGAGAGACAGAGAGACACACAGGAGAGAGAGAGAGACAGGAGAGAGAGAGCGACAGGAGAGAGAGAGACAGGAGAGAGAGAGCGACAGGAGAGAGAGAGAGAGACAGAGAGACAGGAGAGAGACAGAGAGACACACAGGAGAGCAAGAGACAGAGAGACAAACAGGAGAGAGAAAGAGACAGGAGAGCGAGAGACAGAGACACACAGGAGAGAGAGACAGGAGAGCAAGAGACAGAGAGACACACAGGAGAGAGAGAGAAAGACAGGAGAGAGAGACAGAGAGACACACAGTAGAGAGAGAGGAGAGAGAGACACACAGGAGAGAGAGACAGGAGAGACAGAGTTAACAAACATACCGCCCTCTCTGGGGTTGTCTCTGATGTAGGCCAGAGCAGAAACATCAATTCTTACACTGGAGGTCAGTCAATATTCAGAGGAAACAGGGTGCTTATTCATCACGCACACGCAATCAGTATTACTGCATACATGATGTGTAAAAAAATAGGCACCCACAGACTATTAGTCACTAGCCATTAGTCATTACCCCCCCCCCCCCCCCCCCCCCCCCCCCACAAACACACACACACACACCTGCTTCTTGAACTGCTGGCACTCCTCTGGAGTCATTGTGTCGGCTTTTGCGATGAGCGGGATGATGTTGACTTTTTCATGTAACCGCTTCATGAACTCTATATCAAGAGGCTTCAGTCTGGGGGGGAGAGAGAGAGAGAGAGAGACAGAAAGAGGAAGAGAGAGAGACGGAGAAAAGAAAGAAATGGAGGCGGTTTAAGGTTTCAGCGAGGGGACTTGAGTTAAGTGGGAGCTTGAGGGAGCAGGTTAAGCTTGCTGGCTCTGAAGCGAAGCAGCATGGGGCAGGGTTAGAACTCTGCATGGCCCCCCTGGCTGAAGGGGCTTCTGGAGAGGAAGACATGTTTCAGTGGCAGGCAGGAGTGCAAACGGCACATCTGGACCAAACAGCACACACTGTAAATCTCTGAGAAGAGGGGGGGGGGGGGTCAAGGATTCTGTACCCTTGAAAATGTTCTCAGTCTGTTATTGCTCCACTTGAGTTTGTGAAACAACATTCCCGAGCATCATATACACACACACAAATACACTGTAACACATACAGTCCGGTCTTCTGGTCACATACAGACGCTGCAGTGAATGGAGGCATACGGCGCCTGTGTCCTCAGGAGTGAGCACAGACAGCAGTCACACACACACACACACACACACACACACACACACACACACACACACACACACACACACACACACACACACACACACACACACACACAGCAGCTTTTGTTGTGGAGAGCACAGAGCCGTCCGGTGTGGGGACGGGCCACAAGGACAGCTGTGTTAACAGAGCAGAGAGGAGCCAGGACACAAAGAGGGCCAGCCTGGGGAGCTGAAGCAGATTACACTAATGTTTCCTCTGCCTCCAACTTAGCTGCCCCAGCGGGGCAAGGGGGGGGGGGAGACGGGAGTGACTGACTTGACTCATGGCCTGAGAGGGATGATGGAGGAACAACAGCAAAACACATGGCGAGTGAGTGACATTCCTCTCCCTTTCCCTCTGGTGACTGATGGTGTCGGGTCTGCAGGGGACCCGTGTCATAAGGCCCCCAGGTGACCCACGGCCCAGGCCCTTGCTCCGCGTAGCGCAGGACACAGCCGGAGGCGACGGGGCCCCGACTCCTGCTCTGCTACCGCCGAGAACCACAAGGCGCTCCCGTGGTCTGTTCCCGCAGTACCTACCCGTGTCCAGAGGGGGCGATGAAGTACAGGCAGCAGTGGACTCGGTTGTCGGGCATCTGGCGTCGGTTCACCCTGGACTCGGCGTTGAGGTAATCCTCGAACTTGCTGTCGATGTGGTCGATGACCGGCTGCCAGCTGAAGGGGGAGAGACGGGAGCTCACGACTGGGTTCAGAGGTCAGCTTCGGCTCAAGGATTTCAGGGAGACAATATGGGCTCAAACTACAAGCCTGGTCCTATCGGCTCACCAGTTGCTGTTGTCCACGGCGTCACCGAACCCTGGCGTGTCCACGATGGTGAGCAGGAGCTGGACTCCTCCCTCCTTGACCAGCACCTTGGACTGCTCCACCTGGGACAACACACATGGAGCGAGGGCCATTTGAGTTGGATACGCGTAGAAGACGCTTTTATGCAAAGCAACATACTGGAAGCGGAGCAGAAAAGAAAAGTAGTGCACGATTCAGAGTTTGTGGCGGTGCAGTTCTGAGTGGTTGCTTGTTAGTGCCAAGGAATGGTATTACCCAGACGCAGAGCAACAGATGGACAGCCTGCACACTTGCCAGACCACACACTACAGCAACTCTCAATCTTAGCAGATATATTTGTCTTGCTTCAAGTAAAATACATCTCATTACACTTAATATGACAAGACAAAATAACCTACCAACATTTTAGTGAGAGGCTTGTTAGGACGATAGGGACTTGTTTTTCGACGATGCATCATCAATATCTTATGAAGAGTTCTTGTTAGAAACGGAGCATCATGTTTCAAGAAACTAATGCTACTTGATTTAAGAAAATAAATCAGTTTCACTGAAATATTGATCTTGAAACGCCTAAATATCACATGATTTCAGGGAATTTTCATGCTAAATAATTTAGCTATAGTAAAGATATATTGTATATTTGTTTTGCGTCCAGAAGCAGCCACAGTTCAGAGGAGGCCCACAATCCTTGAGCTTGGTACACGACGCCCAGGATCCCACTGTAGCTCTGCAGAGAGAGACCCACCAGTCTGGGAGCACCAGGCGCTGGCCTGGAGGCCGCAGCCCAAAGACAGCCCCGGGCCTCAGCAGGCCTCCAGCCTTGAGGAGGCCTCCAGCCTCTACGTTGATCAGGGGGCCCAGGAGGACCGGAGGGTTAATCGGCATGGGGGGGGTCCAGCACTCGTGATCAGCAGATGATGCGGCAGCTCTGATTCAATCAGCCGGCCCACAGGAGCCTCTCGCACGCTCAGACTCCACCCAGGAGGAGCACGTGGGCCAGATAAACAAGCGGATCTGTTGGGAGTAAGCCTTCCAGTTCCTCTCGTCTGAGACGCCCTTCTATAAAAGAGACCTCAAATATGCTCCCAAAACACCAGGGGACCGTCTGCTGCTGTGGGTGAACACTGTTGTGTTCTTTTCTCCTGACGTGAGCTAAAGCGGACTGTGACAGAGTGGTGTTATATACCATTTGGAGAAAGTGTCTCGGTGGCAAGAGACAAAGACAGGCCACACTTGAGCGTAAACCTCAGCTAAACTGAGCCTGCGCCACAGAATGCCCGTGGTCTGGGTCGAGGCTGAGGCCATCATGAGGCTAGATACTGGGCCGGGCTGATAGCGAGGCTGGGCTTGAGGCCAGCAGTAGGATGGTTCTCTGGTACATTGCCTGCAGGGCTAAAGCCTTGCTCTGTGCATGCGTCCCCCCAGCACAGCCCTGCTACACACAGGACCAAGCTACAAACAGGACCAAGCTACACACAGGACCAAGCTTTAAACAGGACCAGGATACACACAGGACCAGACTACACACACAGGACCAGGCTACACACACAGGACCAGGCTACACACACAGGACCAAGCTATAAACAGGACCAGGATACACACAGGACCAGGCTACACACAGAGGACCAGGCTACACACACAGGACCAGGCTACAAACAGGACCAGGCTACACACAGGACCAGGCTACACACAGAGGACCAGGCTACACACACAAGACCAGGCTACACACAGGACCAGGCTACACACAGGACCAGGCTACACACAGGACCAGGCAGTTGAGAGTTTGTGTGTCCCGCAGCACGCTCAACTCTGTACTTTAAAAAAGTGCCAACTGTAAGCAAAAACTGCGGGTTGAGTGGAAGAGAATAGCACAGTTGACAAAAACAAAAATGTCAGGCAGTAAATCTGCCGGAGTCACTCATATCCATCAGCCGTCTGGAATGCACCCAGGCCTTTTACTGGCGAGCGTGACGACACACGTCCCTACCGACAGGCACCTGGTGTCGGCGGGCCAGCGGATCCCTCCTGGGTGCTGCTTTCCTGTCGGTGTAAAACTGTATGACCCCCCCACCGCCTCACCCCCCCCCCCCCCCCGACATCCATCATATTCTAGAACGTTTCTGAAGGTAGGAATTCCAGTCAGGAGAGTTCCAGTACCGTAGAAGCCCCCTGACCTCCTGAAAGGTTGACAGGAATGCATCAGACAGAGCGGCGTGATCCTCCTCGCGACCTCTTGACCCCCACGCCAGGCTGCGGGTGGGCGGAGCCTCCCAGAAGAGGTCACATGGGGCCCAGAGAACGCCGCTTCTCAGAGCAGGGTCTGTGTACTGTGACACACACCCATCGTTGTCATTCAAAGCTGAAGGCAGGGGCGCACTTTTACAATGGCATGAATGGGAGCAACGAATGATGAACTGACATGAAGCTCGGCTTGCTGAATCGGCAAAAACAACATACCATGGGCCTGCTTGTCAAACGTGTGAGCCCCTCCCAGTCTGGTATGAGTTAGACATGTACAGACGGTTGGGGTCCTGGGGGGAGCAGAGCTGGAGACCAGGGGGACTAGACGCCCGTAAAAGAAGCCTTCTGTACACTGTACACTCTCCCTCCCTCTCTCCAGCCCTCCCTCTCTACCTTCTTTCTCTCTGCTCAGTTCCCTCTGCCTCTCTGCCTCTTTGCCTCTCTGCCTCTCTGTGAAGAATCAGACAGACCTCAGACATGCTGGTAAAGTGAGCGACTGCGATGAGCTCACAGAGAGGAGGAAGTGACCTGTGACCGCCCTGCTGTGGCCGGCTCAGTCACAGGGGGACAGGGTGCTGTGCCAAGGTTGGGCCGGCCTGGTCAGTCATTCACTCCTGTCCTGTCCAGAGCATCTCGACCCTTACCTAGGCCCCAGACACTGCTCTAGTGAATGTAGAACACACACACACACACACAGAGACACAGACAACTTTACAGCCATGGCTCATCCATTCAAGAACATATTCAACCCCTATCAGCCCCTCCCCCTCTCCTCCTCCTCCTCCTCAGACCTCCAAATGGATTATGGGACTGTTTTTCATTACACAATGCATTCCTCTGGGTTTCATCCCATCCCTCTGCCACGACTTGGAAACAAAAGCGGCCACAATTATTTGAAATGTAATTAGTTTGTGGTTCCTGGAGAAATGGGGGGGAGGGGGGGGGAGAGAGAGAGAGAGAGGTGGGGGTAAAAAAGGATACCCCACCCCAGCACCCTACCACCCACAAAAATGGAGCTAAACTATTCATTCTTGATATTCTTCCTCTGGCTCTTCCCAAGGATAAACACGAAACGTCCAGTTCCCAGCCTGCCTTTGGGGAGCACTCCCAGGCCAACGTTATCAGCAGTCAGGAGAAATACTTTGCAATAACACTCCCTCCAGCAGCCAAAACAAGCAAGAGAAATCAAACTAACGCACACGGCACACACAAATCTAATTTAAACTTTTAATAGCGGTTTAATCCAGGCAGTGAGCAGGTAACCCGGCCCAGGTTTAGGGTGAAAACGGAGCAGACGGCTGGCGGTCACAGTGCTCCCTGCAGATTAGAGGAGATTTACCCAGGAAGGGGCGGACAGAAGCGGCCCATCAGAAGGCAGACGCCAGGTGAAGCCCCTGAGCCGTCGACACAGCGACACTGGGAGCTCATCGCCCCGTCACAGCAAACACACGGACGGCTAACCGCTCCTGTAGCACTACTTCCTGTTCCTACTTCTGCATGGTCGCCTGGCTACGCCAAGCCTGAGGTAAACACGGGCTGGGGCCGGGAGCACACGGGGCTGATTAATAAAACCGCATCAGTCTGCACGGTGCAGCCTGACCTTTGGTCTTCCTCCAGGCTAGACGCTTCTCTTCCCCCATCCGCCACACACACAAAAAAGCTCAAGACGATTGCTCAAACTTGTTGGCACCGACAGCACACGAAAAACAAGCAACTCCCACACTGTGGATTCCACAGTCGTGACAACTCGGCAGGGGGGGGGGGGGGGGGGGGGGGGTTGCGTTGCCTGTCCTACCCCCCGCCCCGCCCCGCTCCAAAACCTGTCTGCGGCTGGGCGGGGCTCGACACCTGACTGACGCCCTGGATAGGCATGTCAGCAGAGCGTGGCAGTGACGCTCATTACAGGCATGGCTGACACAGGCCACAGCCATCCCAACAGGGAGCTAGTGCACAGAGATACCCAGCTCCCTCCAAGAGGACACTGGAGATCCTTGAACAGACAGAAAAGACTATAGCCAGATAGATATGAGCTCCATAGATATTTTAGCTAGACAGGGGTGCGAGATAAAACCGTGAAAGATTTGGGGGAAAATTCTTCTTTCTCTCTTTTCTTCGGGTGTGTGTGTGTGTGGTGGGTGGGTGGAGGGAGGGATGTGGCCTGTTGGGAGAAGAGCAGAAGCATGCCACTGGGACAGTGATAAAAGACAGCCACGTTTTTATCCCCTGCTCAATCACCACAGGAAACGGTCTGTTTGGAGCGCGGGAGACGCAAGGAGAGCCCCAGCGCAGCCTGTCCCAGAGGCGCTCACTCACACACACACACGCAAACACACACACGCAAACAGACACACACACACGCGCAAACAACTCACAGGCTGTTTATGGCTTTCAATGCCGGGCATTGGCCCGCCTGCCATACTTGACACATTAAATAGAGTGATTGAGAACAACTGTCATCGAGATGTGGCTTTATCCAACAGCAGAGTCTCTCCATGTCTAAACCTCCGTCCGTCTGTCTGTCTCTGGGAAATCGTCCACTTAGCTGAGACTGCACATATTGTAAACTGCCACATCATGTAAACCAGTTAAACATCACACAGTGTTGGGGCCAAAAAGGAGATTAGTTCCATATTTGAAGGATGAACGCTAGAGGGCTATCTCAACATTTTCAGGTGAATGAGGAGGAGACGTCTTCCAGGACTGAGGAGTGGGACCAGTAACACCGTCTCACATCCAGGGCTTACAGTAGCCGTCCTGTAGAGCACAGAGGTAGAAATATTGTGGTGGCGATGAGACGGTCGGGCATGCAGTCTTGGCAAGCTCTGGGCTGTCTCCAGCCAGGAGCTTCATCACTGCAGCTGTCAGCATGCATGCCACACACACACACACACACACACACACACACACACACACACACACACACACACACACACACACACACACACACACACACACACACACACACACACACACACACACACACACACACCTTTCAGTCTCCCTCACTAGCATGCATTCATTCACATTCATCGGGATCCAAGCCCTGTGAAACAGACTGTTCACTTCTCGGTGATTCCACAGACCGTAGCATTAGAGAAACACCCTGTGCTCTGCAACGATTGGACGTGAGCGTGGACCTGCTTTTCCTCCGCAGTCATTGGCTAGTTTCACATTCGAGCCACCTCCAGATACGGACTCATTCAGTCGGAAGCCCACGCTCTCTCTCATACACACGCAAACACGCGTGGGACGCCGACTCACTCCTAAGTCTGTCCCCTCCACCTGCTCCGGTTGTGTTCCTTTGCTTCCCTCACTCTTCGCGTCACAAGATGCCCCTCCCCCCGCCCGTCCTCCCGCCAGCCTCCCTGCGCCCCTCTCTCTCCCTCGACGCTCAGTGCAGCTTCAGTGACCAGGCCCCGGCAGAGCCGAGGAAGCGGCAGAGCAGAGGAGAGCCTCCTCTTGGGAGGCTGTGGAGACCGACAGGCAGAGGAGAGAACTCGGCGTGGGGAGAGTGGAGTCAGAGAGGAGCTAAGGAGCTTGAGATGGTGGGGGGGGGGAAGGGGGGGTGCTCATCCTGTCCAGGGCTGACTGGGATCAGGTGGACAGAGGGCTCAGGATCATCACACCCAGCCAGGCGTGGTGTGTTGGTTGGAATTTGAACCGGTGCCATGCGGCCAGATCAGCCCTGGTCTGACTTAATCCGACTGATATGGAGTTAATCCTTCAAAACGCAATAACCGGGTCACCCAGAGAAGAGCAGATCAACAAATTGTAGAAAATATGAACAATTATTCATATTAATAATAACGTCGCCACCAAAGCCCAACAGAATCCCACAACGCCACAGATACAAAAAAAAAAAAAAAACGCATCGAAAAAACAGAAAAGCATTCTGGCAGCCTATTCAATGTCCAAACAGATTGATCCAACAGGGAGTTCTTTCTGGAAGGGGGTATCCATTTCCTAAACGGAGTCATGCTCTTCTGCCTGGCTGAGCAGAGCAGAGGGTCACACTGTGGTCAGGTGTGATTAGTTAACTGGTCCACAGGAGTGAGGAAGGAACACACACTGCAGCCTGACAGGGGCTGGGCAGCTCCGCTAACCAGGCTAGGAGGCTCAGCCTCTCTGGGACGCCTGTTTACTGGACTGGACTGTCCTGGCTGGTTTACACTGCCCAGATGCATGCGTGCCATTTCATACACACAGAGGAATGTCTGGGGTTGGGACCTCGAGGATCTCCTCGACTTGTATATATTCAAGAATCGAGGATGTGTCCTTCTCGGAACATTCAATTGATGCTCTCAAACACAGTCATTGACCAAAAAACAACAACTCGGGAATTCAAAACTGTGACACTAATATAACTACAGTATTGTGTGTCCTTTTGGTTTCGAGTCAATGATGGTTGAGGCAGATGAACAGGTTGTTTTGTCTTCCACAGGGATGGTAACAGGAGACAAAGGAGCACGTCAACAAGCTAGCAGTTAATGGAGCTGGCGTGACGTGGCAATCTGAAAACAAGACAGTCTGGGCACACCTGTGCTGCGATAGCCTCGGGCCCTGACAGTTAATCTGGCCAATGTCACGGCGAAGGTATTTCTGAGCTGGGTCAAACCTTACTGTAACAGACACACACCCCAAGCCTAAACCCCAGTAGCCCACCTATGTACGGTAAAAGCTGCTCAGATTCTGTAGTATTAACACTAATCTGGTAGGCTGATTCACCATCAAAGATGCCATAGAGAGGAACATTGGCCTTAAAGGAACAACACATTGGCCATAGCACACAACACACACTAACAAAAAACTGTCTTCGTATTTTTTACAAAGGCTAGCGAGTTCAAATATTTTTCCTTCGGGAAAAAAAAGAAAAAAAGAGGAGATTTCCTGTCATGGGAAGGGAAGATGTCTTTATGTGTTTGACAGTCCGCAGAGATAGGGGTGTGCATCAGTGGACAGACAGCTGGAACCATCGAGGAACAGATGACATTGCTTACCTGTACAGTCTTCTTGATTCTGTTTGAGGGGCCGGGATATTCAGGAGAGTACAAGTCTGTCAGGAAGAGGGAGTTGATCAACGTTGACTTTCCGAGCCCAGATTCCCCTGAGAGAGGAAGAGAGGGAGACAGAGAGAGATCAAGAAAAAGAGAAAAAGGGAGAGAGGTTCAGAGATTCTTTGAAATGTGTATTTCACGCTAAGCTCGACTTCTAATCCTTTGTTTTAATGTCAACATGCGCGACATGGCCCAATCTCTCCAGATGTCAACGTGTCCAAAACCCTACAGCCATTCTGCTGTTTAGAATTCTTGGAATGCTTCAAATTCAATAGTTTGTTTACATTCAAAACAGGAAATCAGCCCATCGGACTTTCTTAAAAGAGACAAGCTTAAACACGAGACGTAGGAAGAGACGGGGAGGAATGGAATCTCTTTCCTGTCTGCATTTCAGGAATCTAATCATGGATTGTTGTGATGGGGAAGGAAGCCTAAAGAACCCAAATCATCATCCCTCCTGTCTCACCCGCACGACCAGTGACTTCCCTCTCCTGGGCACAGAGATGGCTGTCTGTTCTGTCCAAAGAGAGCTCCTGTACTACACAGACAGGCCAATGATCTCACTGTCAGTGGAGCAGTCTGCCGTGACAGCTAGCCAACATGAATGGAAATTGACATCCTTTTTCAGAAGGCCAGAGCAGAGGACATTCAGATTAGCCTAGGGCGTGCTAAAACAGTAGGCGCAAACCCCCTTCTGTGAGGGCCAGGAACATGGCTGGGACTGGAATCTGAGGGGTTTCCATCCAGGAGTTTGCTTCGATGGGCTTGAGAATGCGCATGTGCCTTCAGCGGAAAGCATTCCATCCACTATAGGCTCCGTTTCCACAGCCTGCCAGAGCAGCATTGTCAGGGCAGCCACGGAGAACAATCCCAGGTGGCTCCTTGTGTGCAGCTGTGGTAACCCAACACCGCCGGCAGTGTGCATGGCAACGGCGGGGAGTGGGGGGCCAATGAGGCGCCTGAACAAAGGCAGCAGTGTGGAGGGGAGAGGCGGGCCTGCGCTGGGCCTGGCACTGAGCGCGCCCCAACGCTGCGCTGGGTAGATCCTGACCTTTGAGAGAGAGCAGCCTTGCCCTGACTCCACCACCACTGCCAATTAAGAGAGCCACTGGGGGAGACGACGACAAGAGGAAAAAAACACAGCCACACAAAAGAGGCTTTCTCTCTCTCTCTCTCTCTCTCTCTCTCTCTCTCTCTTTCTCACTGGCTCTGCCTCTCCTACTGAAAAAGAGCTTTGCTCAACACGCCCTTTCAAAATCGTAAATATTTTCCACGGGGCGAGAGCCACACTGACCTCACAATCAAAACGGAAACGTTTGAGCTGTCTTAGCTGGTCTGCGCGAGAAATCCGAGGCCCATTTCTGTCTGGATATTTCTCTTTTTTTCCTTTTCGTCTGAGGGAATCAGGATTGGGGCTGATTCTCCTGTTGAATTCTGCCGTGGAGAGGGTGGTGGTCTTGTGAAAACAGTGGGAGAAATACTCTCGCCTTAAAAATGTCAGCTTGAATTAGGAAAACTATAAGAGCTGACAGAATGAGGGGGCCAAGCGGCTACGGAGGGGGATGCTCTGCTCGGGGTGGGGTGTCAGTGAAGCAGACCAGGAGCCTGGAGAACCATGGGGAGGAGAACCATGGGGAGGAGAACCATGGGGAGGAGAACCATGGGGAGGAGAACCATGGGGAGGAGAACCATGGGGAGGAGAACCATGGGGAGGAGAACAGGCTCCGTCCTCAGGAGAGAAGAGCCACCACAAGTTCCCTCTTGCCGGGAGGCCAGAAGAACACCAGACCAGATTCACACGCAGTCCATTCAGGTCTGGGATCACTTGCATGCAAAACAGGAATCATCTTGGCATTCCCAAATGTAATGGCAGCCAACAGTGAGACCCAGACAGCGTGCAGCCCAGAGGGGAAGAGCTCTGATTTCTGACTACAGCTCCACACCCACGAGAATGACCCTTTACCCAGAACAAATGTATGGGCACTGTCCAATCCCATTTGACGGATTCACACTTTGTGAACAGCCTGAGGATGAAATCTATTCCAGTGCTCTTTGTTGCATGCGACTAATCGACTAGTTTTTAAAAGCAAGTTGAATCGGGGTTTCGAAAAGCTGCATGAGCAAGGTCACATCTGTGACCTCGATGAACACACAGATTTCACCTATTTCTTGCATTCAGTGTTACATTATGCAATCAAAGAAGGCAATCAATGCAGTGACTTAATGAGGAGCATTTGACGGCTCCATATGGTTGAGAACAGTGCTGTGAGGGGCAGTTCTCTGGGCAGGGAGGGGCAGTTCTCTGGGCTACGAGGGGCAGTTCTCTGGGCTACGAGGGGCAGTTCTCTGGGCTACGAGGGGCAGTTCTCTGGGCTACGAGGGGCAGTTCTCTGGGCTGTGAGGGGCAGTTCTCTGGGCTGTGAGGGGCAGTTCTCTGGGCTGTGAGGGGCAGTTCTCTGGGCTGTGAGGGGCAGTTATCTGGGCTGTGAGGGGCAGTTCTCTGGGCTGTGAGGAACTCGCCAGGGCCCTCTGCCTTGGCCCGCTCAGCGGCCATCACACTTCCTTTAAAGGAAATATCCAGCAGCTGTGTAAACCGTGGGGGCTTTTTCAAAGCAACTTCCCACTGCATGCGAGGGGCTAGTGGAGGGGGGAAGCAAGGAAAGTTTAGCTTACAGGGTACAGAGATAGCTCCATGTTAATTCATTTGACTGTGCTAGCACAGCGACATACACACAAAAAATAAAACACACGGCTGAAATGAAAAGCGTCTTGTTCTGTTGTGAGAAAGGGGGAATTCTGCATAGTTAGAGGCTAGGCAATCATTCAGCTTTCTCTGGTTTTTACCTTCTGGGTACGTCTTGAAAGAGAGTTCACTTTGAGGGGACTTTCCCTCCAAAAGGGGTTAAAAGCCAATAAAACAAGTCTAACACGTGAAAAAAGTGTCTGTACATATCTGGTAAATCCATTTATTTTAAAGATGGAGAGAGTCAAATCCCATGGAAATTTAGCAGCCATCTTCTTTATATGGGGGTGCATTCTTGGGCAAGGGGGGCAAGAGGCAGAGCACTGTATTCATAACTGTTTGGATAAAGTGAGGCTAAACACAATGAGCTTCCTCCAGCCAGCATCAAGATCAGTTCTTGTAGATGTGTAAATCATTGCCAAGCACTGACCTTTACTAGCCAAAGTGTTTGGGTAAATTTCCCTCGTCTGCCAAGCATCAGACCTGGGACCTCTATGCATACTTTCCAATCGCAAACAGGAACACTGCATAAAACCTCGCAAAAATACACACTGCCCCCACCTTTAACACACACACACACAGGACGTGAGTGCACACCACATTGCCGACAGCAAACGATCTGATGCTGCATCTCTTTCGGCATGACATGAGATCAACTTTACCAATTACCCTGCAATTCTAATGACATGCTACAGACAAAATTGCCATCTAACAGCTCTAACAGCCTATTTCCTGAGAAAGCACAGAGAAAGAGACAAGACAGAGAGAGAGAGTAAAAGAGAGAGGGAGCAAAAGAGAGACAAAGCAAGAGACAAAGCAAGAGACAAAGAGAGAGAGCGCGAGAGAGAGAGCGCGAGAGAAAGAAAGCGTGGGGGAAACTCCAGGGTGGGACCACATCAGTGTGCTGAGATCAGACAGACTGGGCTGGAATGCCAGTCCTCCCCCCTCCCCCCTCCCCCGAGGCAGGTGGGCACAGGCCGGCTGACCACTGGCCAAGGGGACAGGAAAATTACATCACAGGGCAGGGACATTTGTAGACCAGCCACTTCCTGCCCAGGTGTCTGTGCAGAGCTTTCAGGGAAGAAAATGGCAGGTCTAACTGCCATGTCTTTGTATCCCGGCACTCGCCTAGGGGACGGAATTGCAGGAAACTCCTAACAATCTAAATGTTGCAGACATACACACTCACAGTCTAAAACACACACTTTAGTCTGACATGACGCACACCAAGAACATGCTGACACATCTAAACACATTCCATGGTACAGATTGTGGCAGGCAGTTGCATGAAGGCAAACATTTGTTTCCCAGACTCTCACTTTACGTGCAAGTTGTCCTCCTATTTGACTAAAACCCATGGCTAATGCATTTAGGCAGCCAGCTGCCATTGGTCAGCCATGACGGCCCTATGAAATGTAATATAGCTGGACACATGACAGTGAATAGTGGGGGCAGACTGATATGTATCCACATATTGGTGCAGATGTGTTCACAACATTTTTTCAACTCTTTTCTGACTGACAATCGCACATTTTTCACACAGATTTCAAGGATTCATGCAATAACATTAAAACTGCTTCTACAGGGCAGTAAAAACATCTACTTTCCTTTTCAAAAATGAATATCCTTTTTGTCTCAGGGGGACATAACATAAAAACGGGCCACAAAAAACGACTCACCCACGACCATGAGAGTGAACTCAAAGCCTCTTTTCACCGACTTTCTGTAAACTTGGTTGGGAAGATTTGCAAAGCCAACATAACCCTCCAGGTTCTTCTGTTGCTGTAGACCGAAACCAAACACAGTTAATGCTTTTCACAAATGGCAGACCGGTAACGAGACAAAGCAAAAGGAACTGGCCACTAACAGGCAGAGCCTTGAGGGACAGGTAGTGTTGCAGCAGCTGTAATATTATTGGCCTGTCAAAACATTCTAAACTGACAGGTGGGTCAAGTCCCCAACAAACTGGGGCTAAAGTGGGCAAAATGTATCCTGCATCATTTCTGTCCCAGTGAGTCGCAACAAACCCATGGCCCAGAGGTTAAGGGCAGCGATGCGGTCAAGGATAGTACTTACAGCTGTATTGTTGGCAGTGCAGGTCACATAGGTTGATGGGGAGAATGACAGTCCCCAGAAGGCAAGCGTACATGAGAGAGAAAGACAGAGACACAGATTAGGCTTACATTAGACTCAACGCACAATCCACACATTTCAATTCGTAACCATAGGATGATCACTAAAACTCTCCACTCTTTTTAAGTCTGTTTGATTCTATCTGAAGAGAAGCGAGACTATGATTTATTGAGTTATTTGTTGGTTCTAAATAAGAGAAGACGTTAAACTATGCGAGTCTGGAAATCCAGTTGGAACCCTCCGTCTCTTTAACTGCTCTTTGGCCGCCAGTAAACTGACATGAAAAGAGCCCAGAGAATGGGTTTCCCCTGAATAGGATAGCAGTCATCGCAGAATTGTTGAGTCAGCAAAACAATGCATTCAGTTCAGAGAGGGAAAAAATCATCTGCTTGCCATCTGAAGCCTACTGTAGCTAGGGCCACGGACACAGTTTACACAGAGAGAGGAAGAAAGCTACTTGACAATGTCATCATGACAGCCACTAAACAATGACTGTTCATCACTACTGTTGCCACATTCTCAGATAAAATGACAGCTAAGTATATTAGCTCACAGGTAGACTGGGTGAGAGACAAGTCTACCAAGCATTTGCATACACTTTACAGTACTTCCTAGTTCCTACTGTTGCCGTTTCTGGAGAGGGAGTGCTGATCTTTTGGAGGATAGACCTGTCACGTACACAGTCATTTGTCCCATATAATGTCCTAACCACCCTCTGTTCTACACTGATTCTGTCTCTCATGTAGGCTATTCTCTATATGCTTACAGAGGTAAAAGGTTTGAAATTCACTCCAAGAGCCAAAAAACAATGTCCAAAAACCTCTGTTTCCTTACGCACACTGAACCATAGCATTAAACGACTAAAGGAAGTCAGGCCATATTGCAGGCAACACCCTTGAAATATTTGAAATACCATCGTCAAGGCCAGAATGAGCTTCCAGACAGGCAATTCAATTCAACAGACACCATGATAGGCATCCATGTTTCGACTACCTCAGCACCGTCACGGTGTTGGCTAAAAACACGTCCAGCCTTTTATTTGAGGTTGTTATTCAGCTGTGGGTAAACTGCAGGAAGAGATGTGGTTAGACGCTTGTCTGCTTTGGAGGGCCTGAGGTTAGAAGGAGGCGTGTCAAACTAAGCCCAGGGTAGAACCAGGAGCAGAGTGACGAGCTGGAATACACCAGAAGCTCCAGACCTCACCATGCTTTCAACTCAGGGGAAAGACTGACCCATCCCACGACCCCCATGGTGTCAAGCTATGCTGCTAGTTCAACAGGCTTTCCTCTAAAGTACACAATTCACAGTGCGCTCTCTCCCTCCATCTTTCTCTTGTCTCACCAATAATGGTAATTTCGCACCCCCCCCCCTCCCTCCCTCTCTGCTCAGACCCTGAAAGAGGCTGGCACCTGAACTAGGCTAACTGCCTGGCCCAGCCAAGGACTCGGCTGTGTCATCACTGACATCATCCGAGCGTTGAAAGACGTGCCATCTGTAAGTCTCTGCTGTGTCGCTGTAGGTGACATGTAAGTACACTGTGAAACACATTTCATGGATTCCATTTAGAGGGGAATTGGTTTAAATTAGGCCCTATAAAAAGGTTGTCATAATGGCTGTGTGTAGTTGTGTCTGAAGCTTTTGTGAATTTCATGTTTTATGTAGCGACCTAGCTGGTTAGCAGTATAGTCTTCCATGAGGATGAGAGTTTGATCTACAATCTTTAATGTTAATTCAGAACATCTATGTGATCGATTCAAGAGTAATAATTCATTAAGCATGGAGCATTAACGTCATTCGGCCCCAATTAAACATAGGTCATCTTATTCATTATTGATAACGTTATTTATTACGCTTTTGTCTATTGGAATACATTTCAACTGGTTTAACTTGGTAGACACGGTTCTCTAATATTTGAACAAAAGCAATGTCATAGAACCCCACCTAGCCAGCATGTAGAGATTTTGAGATTCATTACATAGGCTGATTGAGAATGTTTTTGTACCAAAGACTAGCTTGCATTATCTAACCAAAGTTTGCTGTTACTGTTAGTGATGACAATCAGATCAAAGTCAGCTAAATTGACTGGATGTTTAGAATGTCCGCAACAAAGAGAAACGTATCGAATGTGGGGGGTTACTTTCGTGTGAGGCTTGAATCAAGTTGAGACAGTCAGTAGTATTTACGCAAGCTGGCTTACTTAGGTAGTATAATCTACCAATTAATAATAATTAGAAATGACAGCAACATCGTTGGACTGTTAGCTCGGTGACTGAGCACACATGCAACATTCATTAGCTAATATTTATTGAGCAGTCTTAACTGCGATTAAAAAAAAGAAATTTAAACACAGGAAATGCATCAGCTCGACGCTGGATAGCAACCTAGCCTAGCGTAGGTTGCTGGCAGTAGTTAGCTAGCCAACTTCTGGACCTCATTCGGGAAGATTTCTGGTCGTTAATTTTCAAGTGATCACCAAAAATGTTTTGCTTCGGACCAAATATAAAAACATAACAAGAAACATGTTAGCTAGTTAACTCTCCAGATAGGACACTAAACAAAACTTCCAATACTGTACTGTAGTAGTAAGTTGATGCGTTAAGCCAAAAAGCTAGACTCACCCATTATGTTGCCGTTCCCAGCTACCTCAACCGATCTTTCCCCGTTCGACATTCCCTCACAAACTCACAGAAGTCAACTAAACTCAATAATGTAGCTACGCAACTTATTTCGCGTAATGGCAGAAATGTTTACGGTCCAGCTAATGCAAGTAGGTCAGAGAAAAATGCGTATGGTCCCCTTGGTGAATAACCATGGAACGAATCAGTAATTCATCGCGAGATTCTCTGGCGTCATGGCGTGGAAGAAGTGGGATGAGTAAAGTACATTCAGTCTATGGTAAAGAGGTACTAACCAGACTCGCTCTACAGACCAAACAGGGAGTTTAGCCATCGTTAAGTGCGAACTGGTTTATTTATTTCAAATTGCAAACAGCAATGCAGCAATCCAACATATGTATAGCATATAGATAAATAACGTTATGTCCTAGGTAAAAACATATTAAACAATGCAAAACAAACAGATTCATACATTAGGAAAACATTTACATATCTAAATTGGTTTGGGATACATGAAAAACAAAGCAAAATGTGTGGTTAAAAAACATTAACATACGATAACGCGCACATTTGTGAGCGATAACATAAACAATTGTGCCATCTGTCGGTGGACATGATCACTTAACCACATGGGACAAATATGCTAAAGATGTGGTATTTCAAAGTATATGTATAACGTGACTCCAAAACCTAATTTTGAGTCAACCCCCTATGGATAATACTCACTCATATTGATTGATTCTTTTATTTCGTGTCATCCTAAGGTGCCCAACCTTCAGGGGTTTACAAGACACCATTGCAGTGATCAAACAGTCATCTCCATTACACATTTATTTTGACTAACAGAGTAGTCAATGATGTTTAAAACACAACACCACTGTTATATTATAGCACTACTAACAAGTTGTAGGTCAACACATGTTGAGTATTCTGGTTGTCATCTTTGAAAATGTCAGAAAATACAAATAATACAGACAGTGGATTTGGCTGAAAAATAAGCTTCTTGTTAGTACAAATGTCGCCCTTTTTCCCCCAAAAAATATAGTATATATATTATAAATTATAGTTATATTTTTCTTTTTATTATTTGGTGGGGGAAATACTTGAGTTTTTTCAACCATTCCCACATAAAGATGAATCTAGAAATATGTTCAGCATTTTAAAACCACAATCAATAGCATCTTGCAGGGAGCACCAATGCAATGGAGTTCAATTGGAAAACAGGTACAGTTCAAAACACCCCTGACACCCCCTACCAGGCAAATAGATCAAATTGAATGTGGCACAGCAGGGAATGAACATGTCGCTTCACATATTTGGTACGAAGGAGATCTGGATACTGATTTTGTGAGCCCCAGGTGTGTCACTGCTCTTTGATGAACAAAAACACTGTGGCAAAATTGTCAAAGTCTGGTCTAAGAGGGCTAATTACATAGATCATGTGACTGATTACGTGCCACACCCATAAAACCATTAAGTGACAATTTTATATTAGTTTTTAAAAAATGATTAAAAAAGAAAATGTTGGCAGACCCTACTAAAAATATATTTGTATGTGTTAGCTATGGCATGCAACACACACAAGATGTCAGTGTTAGGAATAAATTAACTGCCACCATTGAAGGAATGAACAGTGACAGCAACACATTTAAATGTGGGGCTGGAAATGGGCCCTCCTGCAGGTGGCCATTGTTAGAGTCATAAACCTTATCCATTCCCAGCAAGTGTGATGTTGACTGCTTTCTATCAAATCTCTCCATAGGCCAGCTCTGACTAATATTTTCACACCATAGTCTTCTTCAAAGGGAGACTGTTAATCTGTCTTGAATGCATGCCAAACACAGAACCAAGCCTAGAACCAAGGTGTCAGTGTGGGCCTATTATTAGCCGGAAAACATACGTGAGTATAGGCAACTCTCCTTTGATTTGTTTTCAACCGGTATCAGTGTCACCCACACAATAAATAGTTAAGCAATATCCTTTGTCCACTCTGATGCATGTTTTTGTACATGAGTAGGGCTTTGCAGAGTGAGTGTCAGAGCAGGCATGTACATGTGCATTCACACATCCATGAACATGAACCTGCTTGTGTGCAATGGTTTGTGCTATAAGAAGCGCGGCTTGTCCACCTCAGCTGCAGCTCATTAGGAAGTGTATGAAAGGCTTATGTTTAAGACAAGATATGGTCAAAGAAAGGGCATTGCCCCAGAGCACACCACTGAAAGTTGCCTGTCCCCCCCAGAACCTTCCAGTCCTACAGAGCATGTTAATGTGCAAAAGCATGGCAGACATTTTTTCCTTCTTAATGAAGCGACAGAGACTGTCCTGTCAACTGCAATACACACAATTGTGTCCCTATCCATCCAGATAGGGACACAATTAACCTTCTGTTTATCTGCATGGAATGGAATTGTGGGGTAGAAATATGCCCGGTGTTCTGCCATGAAAGCAAGACCTCTGTTATGTGATCCAGTTGTCACTGCGGCATAGCTCATTCCCTGTTACCAGTTCCAACTGCATCCCTTTGAAGTTCCCCAGGGTGGGACACTGAAAGCCTGTTGTCATTATTGATTTTCATTGGACAGTGTTTTTTTTTTTAGTTCTCGCATCCATAGTTAAGGGATTCCTTCAGTTGGTTTTCCTGAGGCTAACCTTCTTGGTATCGTCCATGTAAACACAGAAGTAGAAAGAAGAGTTGACAACAGAAAGGTTCATTCTTCGCGCCAACACTTAATTTCTCTACAGGAAAATCTTGGATCCCAGTGGCCTAGAGGAGCTCACAGTGATTAAAAACCCAATGGTGTCCCTTGAATAACCAGTATTCTGTTCCTGGCTCCTTTAAAAAATAATGTAACATTTTCATTTTTCTTTGAGATGCTTGATCTTTCTAATCACTTCTTCAATTCAGGGGATGGGTACAGTAGGGTAGGGGTACAGTAAAAGCTGTACTGTATACCAGATCTAGCTTCAGCTTTGATGTGATCAAGATCACATCCCTACAAATCTGAAGTGGGTATAGTCACAAATAAGTTACTAAGGGCTTAAGAAATTGCTGACAGTGAGCCTTGTTTCTTAACCCCTTGGTTCTTGGCCTGACTGAAGAATATATACCTGAAAAGTAGTTTGGTTTCTTTGAAATCCCAATCTCTTTGCAGCCATGGTCTGGAATGCTGTTGTGATAGATGTAAGCCATAAGCTCAGTGCTGACACGGGGATAGACAGAGCTTAGCATGATCCTGTTTATTTCCACCTCTTCATGGTTCTTTAATGTGAGACAGACACGTTAGCATGCTATGGTAATGTCATCTGCATGCTCTCACACTAACATAAAGCCAGTGCATTTGCCTGCAGGTCTACTCTTCCACAGTAGAAGCCATGTGTGCTATCCTATGCGTCAATTACAAAAATACATCTAAGCTTGTGAAAGATGTCTTCTAAATCAAATCAAACACTTTAGACTTCCAGTAGGCAATATGTCAAAAGGAAGGTGTGATAATATGTCAGAAGCATAACTTCTCCTTTGTCAGTTTTCTTGAGATATTGGAATGGCAACAAGCCTTTGAAATCTCTTTATTTACTGTAAATGATACAAAAATTCCCCTGTTTCCTGTCGGTAAATTAATTATCGAGTGGAGGAAACGAGACTCGTCACCAGAGTGCAGAGGTGTCTTGATAAAACAAAAGCTAAATGAGAATTCAGTTTCTAAAGTCAGACACGTTTTTGAGCCATTTCTGTGCCAACTGCCAAAACATTCTGCTGCTTAGTTGTTAAAGATTTCTGCTAACAAGCTGCCTAAATCACACATTAAAGCAAACAGAAGGATTCATCCACAAATAGTGGCCCTGGAATTTACATATTGGTCTTTGGAACCAACCACAAAGTCTGTCAGAAAGTTAACGGTCAACACGCATATATACACAAAAGGTTAAATGTAAATGGAACTTGTCCACATTTGAGAGTGGCTTTTAAAGCAACTGAAGGCTACTCACAAAAGAGACTTTTGCTGCTTCTGAATGAGAGTTTGTTGAAACTGTATATCTGTATATCCGGACAAAATGTCAGCCTTTTGGACACGGCCATTCATTTGATACTGTATCCGATACAATATACCCCTGGATATTGAGGCAAAGTGGATTTTTACATAAATACACCCCTTTCAGCCATGTTGTATGAAATATGAATGGAAATACATCAATTCAGCATGTGTATGATATTTTGAGTCAATTAGAGCTACGTATAAAAATAAAATAAAAATGTGTTTTCCAAATGTTGTCTATACAGCAACATCCATCATGGCGGACTTTGAAGTTTTACCTTTAGAATTTTTAATGCAATTTATGAAATGTCCTGAAAAGTCCTGCTCCTGTCCTGTGTCAATCTCCTATCTAGAAACCACATCTTAACATGATATGGTATGATTTTGACTTTGACTTTACCCATGGTACTGCATTCAAACTCTGTAAGTAACAAATAGTACGATTTTGTACCGGGTATCTGTAAGGAATGTCTCTCTAATTGGTCCCATTTAGCTAAATACATTTATTGAGCATGCCATGTTTTTTTTTCCACAATGTAGCCAGATAAAGCAATGAGTGTATAACAAGATTCTATGTTGAGTTAATTATTTTAATGAGGTTTCACACCTCTTGGTTTCCCCCTGGAGCCACGGGAGGTTGCAAAAATGAACATGAGAGGGTGAGAGAAACCAGTCGAGTGTTTGCAGTCAGCGGGTGTGAAAATCACTCCAAAAATGGCTCCACTACCTTGTTGAGGATCTTCATGGTCAGCAGGCTCTCATTCAGAAGAAATTTACTGTGCAGTTGACTATAATCCCAATTTAATGATTCTGACAACCCACAAGAGGAAAATATACAAGAAAACATATGTATTCCTGCTTAAGACAGCATTGTGTGAGATGTCAAGATCCCCAGCAATCATGATAGATATGAAATGCACGTGTGTGCATACCAATTTTCATTTGAGCATGAAATAAGGCAGTTTCTTCAGAATAAACATGTAACAGTTAATGCAGACATCAGACATATTATGTTTGGAAAAGTGTATCAAACTAAATGCTAAACTGAAAAATAGAGATAGATATTATATAAATCTCCCAAAGAAAAAAGAGTGTTCTCTATGGTTTTTTAATAGCAGTTGATACTGACGTTTTTCTTTCTCTGCAGCCCAAAGGAATGGGATTGTTGCTATGAGAACATTCACAGCACAAATACATGTATTCTTTTAGAACACCTTTGGTATCATGATGTTGTGATGGCATGCAAACGCAGAATGGCTCCACATCCACATTTGCAAACTTCCCCATTGTAGGACTAATAAAGAATGATCTCATCCAACAATCGGATATATCCTGCTGCCCATTTCATAAAATGTAACATTCAGAACCAGCCTGTGACACAATGGACGTCAACTGGTTCCATTATCACATAGTCAAAGTTCAAGAATGGATGGTTCTGTCTTCCGTTGTAGCCTACTATGTAACAGGGAGTTTTCAAATCCCAGGTATAACCAGTTGGTAAATATAGCTAATCCACGGTGCTCTACCTGCCTCCCATGGCCCAGAGACGTCTCTGACAGACATAGTGAGGCTTGGCTGCAACGCTCTGATAAGGTGCGAGGAGAGCTGCTTTGACCGCGTATTACGTGACGGCTTTCATCTTTTTTATTTGAAAGGCTTATTCATGCTAATTAAAACGATGTTTCTTAAAATTCCACCAACCGACATTCCCCCAAGGTAAAATTTTTTGTATCCACTGATATCACTTTAATACTTGCACTGGTTTAAACATAGGTACTGTAATGTGTGTTTACATGATAGAAAGTGACTGCTAAAGGTAATTCAACGTATCTTGACGTCATTGAGTTTGAGACTGGTGTATATTTTTGAGTGACATGAAACTTATGTCTCATTAAAGGAAACATTCAAGGTAAGATTAATGGCAACTTGTATAATTGTCTTGAAAATGACATTAAGCAGTTAACATGTTGATCTGTTAGTTGCAAGATTGAGGGAAAAAAAGGCTGTTCCTTGACAACATGAAAAAAAAGTTGAATGCAATGTTGAGACTATTTGTTTATAAAAGTGTTGCCATTACTATGTCTTTTGACTGAATTTACAGACGGGAGGTAAAAGTATCAGTTGCAGTCCCAAATCAGACTAAAGAGCATGGTTTGGAACAGCAACACACAACTCAGGGGAAATTCTCTGTGACACATTAAAACAACAGATAACTTAATTAATAAAAGCTCACATTAATGCCAATTCACAATAATGAAAATGTCCTAAATTAACCTTATGCCAGGAGTACATTCACATTCAAGATTATGACCAAATGTTACATTTGCAGACAAGGACAATAGGTATTGTCAGTTTAGCTATTTAGACATTATGCATGAGGTAATGAGCTGACACAAAGAATTGCTATCTTACTACGTCATCATAACATCATCATCCCAAAAGGTTCCCCTCGGATCTTTAAACAGTAAAGATACACTGTTATCATGGCCACCTAACAGCATGCCATCAACTGATAACAATCTGGTCAACAGCAATATACACTTTCTAAAAAATCCAGTCACACTCTGGTTTATGGTCCATAGAAATAGTCTAAAGAAAATACTTTTTAAATTAATGTCTAATGGGAATTGTATTGATTTACCACCATTACAATGTGTCTATGGATAGAGGAACACATTTGACACACAGTATAACTCCTGTGACTTCCTACAACATTTCAGGACTGTACGACTCATGGTCAGCCACACATACTAAGAGGAGGTCTTGGGTCTGGGAATCCCACCTGGTTGGAAGGTACTGTGTTGAAATAACAGGGTGGAAAAAATGTAGGCGTCTGAGTTGACAACCTTTCTCCCAGTAGAGGCCGTGGCCACGGTAACCAGAGGCCATGGTGTCACTTACCAGTCTTACGGAGGCTCTGTGTGAATGGCAGACGATGCCCAGAGGAGAGGTATTTAAAGAGCACCAGTGACAGGACCTGCTGCTGGCTCCTGGCACCTGAGCGCCCCCTGGAGCCCCCAGACCTCTGGCCCCTCTTTAGTGGCAGTGTGTGTTATTATGCATAGAAATGTTCCCCTTAGCGACGCCGTGGGAGACCAGCTGACCCTGTCTAAAAAAACAAACAATCACACCATGGTGTTATGCAAGGGACGTTGCATTACACCATGCAAGGGAAGGGATGTTTTTCCATTCAACTGTTGCTACAGAAGTCAACATCAATGACATTCATCATAGAACTTGTGCTTTAAACAAGAAGTATTAAAGTGTAATGTAAATGCTACTATTTTAACATACAGTAGAGGTAATATCAAGTAGTATACTGGTGTTTTACCGTACTAAAACAGTACAACATATTACTCCATTAGAGTAAAAAAAAACTGTGATGGATCAAAGCATTTTAAATTGGGTTCCATCGCTATCATCTGCTTGAGAGCCTTTTTTTATTCAATATTAATCTCATTAGTTTATTCAAACTCAATTTAATAATATATAGAGACATCAGGTACATTAATCAAGAAGACAGCAGCAATGTAGCGTTAGATTACAATACAGCGAGATACTTAGGGTAGAGATAGGGACACATCTTTAATAACCTGAGGTACAGAGTATTAGTTTAATAGTCAAAGTACTGATGTAATCTCTTAGGGGAAAGGTGACATTTTCTTAGTGCACCAAACGTAATCAGATGTGTTTTACTACATTAATCTGGTCTAATTGGGTAGTAGTTCTGAAAAAAAAAAATGTTCAGAAGTGACAGACTCCACAAAACATGACTACGACGGATGCTCTATTTTATATTAGTAATCAATTTTACAAACTCATAGAGGGGATTTTATACAGCAGCAAAGTTATGATAAAGTATGTTAACTGTAAGTCAACTTTTCATCTCTGTCTCTGCTACAGTACACTGGAAAAACAAGCAGCTATTTTGTTCAGTGTCTTTTCAATAGAGGACTGACCACAAAAAAATATTTTATTTAAAGATTGTTTTGTAACTGATGTCCATCCTTAAACATCTTTTATTTGAAATATAATGTAATCAAGTTGCTCAAAAGACCTGTTCAAGTGTCAAGTTCACAAATTAACAAACCAGAAGAGATTTCCCACCTCCTCACTGTCGGAACTTTCTTTACTGCTTACTACGTGTGTGTGCTTGGGGCCTTCATGTGACTTTGAAGCATAACTCTGGGTAAACCTCCTCTTGGCTATAAATAGGTCTAAGGTCTAAGTTTAGTCTCGTGACAGTTTATAATTATATAAACTCGTGACAGTTTATAAAGAGACAATCCATAACAGGCAGCCAGGCCTTAACAGCTGACAGCGGAAGGTAATTGTACAGATGTACCTCTGTCAAGGAAAAACACAAGTAATTGTTTGAGCACTCATGTATGGCAGCATTGGAGCTTTTAGCAAAACCTTTGAAGCGGCCTCTTGTCTCACTTCAAACGCCATTGTCGTCCTTGCAATTCACCACAGATTGGCTCATTGTCAGTTTTCTTGACATGCCTTATTCACGATGTAGTACTTTGCATTTTCTGACCGATATTACTGGTCATATGCAAATTGGTAGGACAAAGAAAAGGCGAAATCTTCGAATTATTCCAAGATAAACATTATGTTAAGCGGAAAATGAATCGTTTTTGTTCTGAATGTGTGAATTAAAGCAATAATGCTGAGGGCTATGCAGCTGCTGAATAATGCAACTGCTATCTTCTGTAATCACAGTGGACTCATGACTCATGATTCTAAATTAAATCATACTACCTGAAAAGTATCTCCTTATGTGAGTTCATACAGTAGATCCTTATTTGCGTAGTGTAGATATGACATCATATGCCCCAAACAAAGTTAAAAAACAAAACAATTAAATTATAATTGACACATTTCCTTTATTTTCTTTACTCTATGACATGCCTTTACAATGTATTAATGGAAGTCAGTTCCAGGTCTTAAATATGATCACGTTTCAAAACATCAGACATTGTAATGTCTGCCTACTGAAAATAATACTGGTAAAAAGACCATCACAAAGCTGCTTTGATGTTACGAAAGAAGGTTTAGCTGTGATATGATATGATGGTCAATTTCAGTACTACAGAGCCATAAAATATAACAAATTCATTGAGTAATTCTTCTGTGGGATGGATTGAGAAATCCTCCTGGACATGATTGGATTCCAAAATGCATGAACATTTGCCAGTAAAAGGCTGTGCTTTCATGTTCGGGAAGGAGTGAGTAAAATGAAGTTAGGTTGAATGGAAAGAAAGAGTGTGAGAGAAGTATTTCAGGCACTTAGAAATGCTCTCAAGTTCTTGGCTCCACTGTGCTTCGTGTGCAGAACATGCAATAAAGGACAACTCCTGAACCCTTCATGGACATTATGAGGTCTCATCTGCAAGACAAGGCAAATGTCTGCAGCACATTCAAGAACAACTATTTAAAGGGATTTCAAGTCATTCACATGACTACAATGTTTCTATTTACATTTGCACTGTGTTATGTGCATTCTAGCTGTGTATGTTCATATCATGTCTTCTACTGACAGTCTGTAGCTTTTCAAGTATAACAATTGTGGAGCGTGAAACTCCTTATCCCACAGGCCTATGTATGACTTCATTGTGGCCGAAAAAGCTGCGCTCTAGAAATACTCAAATTATTGTTTGGGTATGATCCCCACAAAGGCCAAATGACATCCAGCAAGTCTTCTTTTTTCATTTGATTTCCCGTGATCATCTCATTCTATTGTCCTCTTTTGCGTAGATCGTCCTCTCTCTCTCTCTCTCTCTCTCTCTTGGGTGTGTCTTACAGAGCTTGTAACTGTGAAGCTATTACAAAATGACAGCTGCAATTTTCTTTTCATACTCTGCCTGGAACATTACTGTACACACAGTGTTATTAAATGCAAGGTAAATGACGCGTGCATCTCTGCAGGACTGAATACATGGATGGAATACGGATGTTGATATTTCATAGCTGAAATGATTACAGTCTACAATCTCATTTGAAAATCTAGCATTTTTTGTTTGTGAACAAATTTACGGTAAAACTCAATCTGCGAAGTTGAATTTCTTTCACAGGAAGCATTGTGGTAAAAGTGAACTTCAGAACAATACGCAGGAAACTGCTGCACCTTGTGTTTCAGTATTTCAAATGCACGAACATGTAACGATTAACACCACTGATTCTCATTGACTTGGACTGGATAACCACAAACACTAAGAGTTCACTTAATCCTAAAACTCTTTTGGATGACGTTTGACATCTACCATAAACCACTGTGCTTTGTCATGTGACCATCACACATCAACAAAGATGCAACAGATTAGCTTTGTCATTTACAGACAACAAGAACATGCAGTCCAGTTCGTTAACTTCACGAAATGAAGGAAGGAGTGCATTGTACTGCACATCATACCAGTGTTCCGCTGCCTACATCAGTGAGGTCATGAATTATGCATGTAAAACCATTCCATTCCCTGTCATATGGAGATTAAAGGTAATTTCATTGTGTTTGGGCCCATGGTTTATAAAAGTAATTTTAATGAGGAAGTGCACAGTAACCTACAAGTGTGCAGGTTATGCCTTACAAAAGTTGTTGTCCGATAGTATATTTTTTCCAGAATTTGATACTTCTAAAATGTTTAAGATTTTAAAAAGATACAAGTTCAAACCTGAGATAAAACATTTAAAGCACTCCAAAATCCGAGTTTAGCACATTTTAGAAACGTTGATACGTAGATAATACATTTCCTGCCATTATCTTAAGTGAATCAATACTTAATTTGTTACTTAATTTTCTTTAGATTAAAGTCAATGTTAAAAGTGGGTATTTCTCTGAAGTCATCAAAAAAGTATCTCAACGATTTATAAATATTTGTTTAGAATATTGTACTGCCCAGTATCCCGATTTCATTTGTATCATATCATATCACAGTGGGGACAAAACACAACACAGTTTGACAGAAGACTGTTGGTAACATTACTAGAAATGTGGGTCCTGTCACATCTTTTCTGTAGGGTTCATTTGTCATGCAGTCACATGTTACGTGATGTCACACAACTGTGCTGATGTCTTCTGCCTCGTCTGGTTTCTTGGGCTTGCTGGGAAGAGACTTGAGGTACTCAAGGTGGCGGCGGGCGTCTTCCTGGTTTTGACGAACATAATACACCACGTATGAAATGACCATGGCAAACCAGCCAAACATTGTCACCAGCATGGCGTAGTCAGTGGTCCTCTTGGCCAGGTTACAGAGATCCGTGTCCACTGCCAGAAAGGGCCGTCCCTCCTGGTCACGAAGCTCCGAGCTCCGACAGAGGACCCGGGCCGCAGCCTCGTGGTTGTGGGCCATGCCGCCCAGCGCCTGCTGGAGTGCACAGTCACAGTGCCAGGGGTTATCGTCCACCAGAACACGAGCCTTGAGCCGGGCGAAAGCGTCCTTGTGTACATTAGTGATGCGGTTGTGGGAGAGATCCAGCAGCTGTAATGTGGCCTCCACGCCACCAAAGGAGCCCTCCCCCAGGGTTTCCACGGCATTGTAGGACAGGTTGAGCTCCCGCAGCAGCCTGAGGCCCTGGAAGGCGCGGTCGGGGACGGCGCTGATCTGGTTGTGGTCAAGTCTGAGGTGGGCGGTGTCGGAGGGAAGGTCTGGGGGGATCTCTTTCAGCCGGGACTGGCTGCAGGTGACGTTGAGTCCATGGGGGAGGGGGTCGGCACGTTTGCAGGTGCAGCCCTTGGGGCACATGCTGGCCGAGTGGAAGCACAAGGCCATGAGCAGCAGGCTCTGGAGGAGCAGGCACATGGGAATGGAGCGTGACAGCCACAGGTCCAGCGGAGTCATACCGACCAGCCGTCAGCATGCCGCCAGGGGCCTGGACCCCAACACAAGCCACTGGCCACTCATGCACACCCCATGCTGGAGACGAGTTCTCTCTCACGGTATTCCCAGTCTCACCAGGAAAGTGTGACCAGATGATATCATTCCGTACCCCTGCCTGAAACAAGACAGACCCAAATGAACAGGGAGTAAATCGTTGTATGGTTATGTCGGTGAATGGATGCGATGAGAAACATCAGTGAACCCTTAGGTTTAAATAGTATCCTAGATCATGCATCATTTTTAGGGCTGTGCACAATTAATTTGGAACTTTAACATCTATTGTCATGGAAACATTTGCATGCAAAGCAATGACCCGTTATTATATGTAGATGAATACTGTAGGAGTGGGTGAGGTTGACATTATGGCGCAGGGACAGGCAGTTTGAGATGACGAGGACTGTAATGTTTACTTGTATTACCATTCATAACAATCCTACACAACGTCAACGGAGAAACTAAAACGTGTTATGCTGGTAAAAGCCACCTCCGTGCATATGAGGTGTTCTAAACATGGCTGATCAATTCTGCCACTCCCCCCTCACAGCTATCTTTGACACGTACTCTTGTCACGCAAGTCACAGTCTACAAACAGCCTTCGAATGGCATAACAATACAACAATACAATAAAAAACAATAAAAACATACAGTATGATCGGAATCCACTCTCTCGGTACAAAAACACACAACGTCCCTATTTATCACCAAAAGTATTGTCTTCACATTAGTCGCAGAATTTGAGAAGGACGAATGACATAATATATGAATTCCTTAAACTCTGGACAGCACTGTCAGCTTTCCATTGGATTACGACTGTAGAGTCACTGTGAATCAGACCAGTGGACATACACTGATTGTCCATGGGTGCCTATTTCTTTTTCCTCTGCACTGAGGAATGATGGTATCTACCATGTGTGTCTGGGATACCCTACTGGCCTTCACTGCTTTGTTCATTACATGCCGTGAGAAGAGGGCAGGAAGGCAGGACATGTTATGAGGAGAAGGCAAGGAGAATCTGTGTTGTCTGAGGCCTTGTTCCCCATGGTGGTGCGGGTGCTGCTCTGGCCTGCAGGCAGCTGCAACCCAACAGGCAAAACCTTTTAAGCTTCAGGAACTGTCATTCTACTGGTTTTATTACAACCTGCGCTGTGCTTTTGTATGTGGTGCACACTGTTCACTGACAGAGATGCCTTGGGCTGCTCCATGTGTGACCAACTGTAATGTATTTCAGTTGGACTGAGGTGATATATTTTGTTTAAAGGGAGTCACTGTCCATTAAAGTGTCCAAAAAAGGCTTAATTAATCTCATTTGCATCTGGCAAAGCCTGTGAAATTGTCAATTGGACCTCTTCATGGAATATGAATCCATCAATAGAAGAGCCCTCAGAAATGGCATGTATGTGTCACTAGTGGTTTAGGAGGACTTTCATGTCTACCAGAGTCCAACCAAACAGTCAGTTATTTTAGAAGAATGATCCATGTTCGCCTGGAATCTCTGGCATTGAACACATCACCGGAATGTCAGAGGCTTATGAACACATACAATACTTTGCTGACGGTTAATTCTATGAATATGATACTGAAAACCAAAATACGTCATAGATTTGTGGGAGAAATGTGGTTGGGTGGTAGGTTTCAGATAAAGCGCATTATTGCAGAATTCAGACAATTGACCATGCTATAAAGACAGACTTTCAAATGCAAAAATATATGTCTGCAAATCATAATCTAGATTTGACCGTTCTACGACATTGGAGAAGCCCACAATATAGTATAATCAAGCAAGGTCTTCATAAACACTTGAAAAGCTACTGTATAAAATGTGTCTCCATTCTTTTCTTGTTTTTTCTCTATCCTTCTTAGAAATGTAAACAAAGGGGTTGAATCACAAGGTAAGGAGAGGAGGAAGACATGTAAAATGCAAACATCCTCAACAGCTGAGCCTGTCAACCCATGGAAAACCATTAGTCTTCATAAACCATCCCCAGCAAGTCCAGAAAATGCATGCTTTGTTATGTGAACCCAAGATGAGGCCAGATATAGCTAAATTCACCTCAGTATGTCTTTCAGGGGTTGGGGTATATTTATATTCCTACTTGCTATAAAAGGACCCTTGGGTATGAATAATGGCACCATGCAATACTGTACATCAAACTCAGTGATTTCAGTTGCAGGGTAAACAGACATCACCTTGTCATGAGTTTTAGTCATGAGAAATGTGTTAGCAATTGATTCTTGTTCCATGATTCTTTTTCATAAAAATTATGTGACTCAATACGGAACTAAGTCCATTGAACTTCACAGATCTCGAGTGTGCACTAATGATATGAATGCAATTCACTCCAACTCAGTTTCCCTTCATGTGGACATTGTTGCTTCTTTAAGTTATTCCTTGCCATGTCGATGAGGACATTGAATTAAATCACATTCACAAGGACTGAGGTGTCTGAGACACCTCGTAACCAAGGTGAACTCGTGTAGCAGATGCACCGGCATCCCTGGTTGTCGTTCTATTCAGGGAAAACGCATACTGGCAATGTCTATTTCATTGCTGCATGGTTGACACCCATGAAACTATTTTTTTATTTTTTTATTTTTTTTACTAGAGCAATTGATATTGGTAAAAAATAAATAAATAAAATAAAACATTGCATTATCAAATGGCATAAACAACAAAAGACGCTAATATAGACATGACGAACAACATATGCCATTTGGGTGATTCAGTTGCTGTGACAGTCCGCCACAGATAAAATATTCTTAATGCATTTGCTGGTATAATTTTGTACAAGCAAACGCACATTCTATTCTTAATATTTTGACTGTTAAAATTAACCTATTGTATCATCACATTAAATACAAATAAAGATAGAGGGAGAGAAAGAGAGCCGGCATGAAATTATAGACGTAGGCTATGCTGTGTATGAGCGAACGGAGCAACAGGCGACATATGTTTCCTCACCTGCAGAAAAAAACAGTCATAGACAGCCGAATTCCAGACGTTGATACTACATAACTGATTTAGTCTTACTTTCGACAGAAGAGTTGTATCCTCCCAGCCAAGATATGGATAAGTCGCAGTTCGATTTCACATTGTCATATTGCTTGTTGGTCCTCGTATTGGTTATTCACACAAGAGGAGTGCCTAGTCTGCCAAGGGAGGGGTTCGCGAGACAGGCTCTGGCGCGGCGCGATGTTCACCCTGTATAGCGCGGCGTATATTCGTAAATGTAACCAGGGAAGACCAGACAAGTAGCTTACGTAGGTGTTGCCCTAATTGTGACTTTATGAATAATTATACTGATAATCCTTTAACATTTGCCCACTTTATTTATCCACGCCTTTACCTCCCTTTCATTAAACGATTTCTACAATGTGCTGTCCTATGTTGTAACTTATTTTATGATCATGTATTGATGCTGGCAAGTAGATGAGGTGTGTCAGACTTAAAAAGACTACCACAGAGAACAAATAAGCCCAATTTGTACAAGTTTTAACAACAAGAAAAGGTATAGCTTCTGTTGTGTGTTACTCTTTTACTATAGGTTTGGCTTGAAATTAGAGTGTGAGGGTGTGGGGTGTAAACAAACAACCTCAAATGTACCAACATTGCTGCCTGGTATAGAGCTGTCATGGTGTTCTGTGACAGGGGCCCTTGACCTGCCACGTGGTCTTCATCCCGTCAATCCAGCCCAGGGGCACTACCCATGAAGCACTTCCTCCAGAATGGATGTATTTAGGACTCTGGACAATCATTTAGGGGATACATAAATTAAGCCAACTGAACTGTGATTGAATTTGACTCACTGAGACATATTCGTGTACAGTTCAATTTTTTTAAAATCTGCAATTAGACACTTATGTTTTTATCTAAACAAATATTGTTCTTTCTCATTTATAGTATAGCTTAAAGCCTTTGGACTCATGCTGATGTTCAAACAGGCCGTATGTGTATGACCGTCAATTAAACAGCACCATTTTTGATGATGTGATAAATTGCCTTGCTACTTATACACTACCCTCTGTGTTTAATAGACCTGAACACAGTGTGAAGTGGGGGTATACGAAACACCAGCACAAATCATCCAGTGATTAATTTAAGAGGGCCTGTCTGGCCGTGAGTTATTTTCTTTCCATAAAAGGTTATGCTTTGTAAAGACTGTTTGCATACTGAGCCGTTAATTACACACCAGCCAGTCAAATGGGTTTCTATTGCGGTTATTTAAAGTCAGGAAAAGGTGGAACGATGACTACATTTTCTCAGATTATAGCCTGTGTGGTTATTGTAATGTTTAAAGCCAAATCTGTATTCCAAGTCCCGATGCTTTATTAGCTCTAATACTTTCATTGCCTGGCATTTTTACTCTCCTCACATATGAAAATACTACAGAGGGACAGTTCGTTTTGTAGCTACTTGTTTGGGCTCTAAGGATTAGTTGTTTTTTTGCTGTGGCCTAAGAGATGTTTATGACATTATTTTACTGCCAGTGCGGTGTCTCAGAGTCATAATGTTTTTATGTTATTGCAAAAAAATAAAAATCCTGTATAGTGTGCACATAATGATGACTAAGGTGGGGAGAGACCCTTAATAAACAAGACATACAGGAACAATTTGTCAGTCTGGTACCTAGAGAGTGTCTACATCAATAACGTACAGGGCACATTCATCAAACCACACTCCCATTTGTCTTTATCTCAATGTTGTATTGAAACAGTGAAAGAGTGTGTGCATAGCTCATGATAGTCACCAAAGACAGAAACACACAGAGTTAATTAAGTGGGTTATATTTTGGTCTAGAATACAACGGATAGGCATTAGCAACATGGAAAAGGCTTTATAAAGGCAGGACTTCCCTTAGGAAAGAACAGTGCCTACCAAAGGGACACACTGTGCACACAGACACACACACACACACACACACACACACACACACACACACACACACAGAGACACACACATACATACACTCTCCTGTGTGTTCATTCATTATAGAGAGTTAAAATAGTACCAAAGCTCAAAGAGCAATTAAACCTGTGAGAAGACATGAATATCCAACCATCTCACTTTACAATCTAATCCTTCCTCTCCACTGGGCAGGCCATGCACTGTGGAACATTTAGCACAACTGTCAAGGACAGGAAATTAGGAGCATTGTCCCTTTTTTCGTAAAGTTCATCAATTAGGCCATTACTTTATGCTAACTGGAGGGAGGGAGTTTACGTTGAATAATATTTGATTTGCTTGTTTACAACGTGACACTTTTCAAATGTGAGGTTGTTTATGTGAAGTGACCTCTGCTCCAAGTTCTTCAGCTGCAGAGTCCAGGACCTGGTCAGACCAACTGCACTTCTATGGTGTAACTGTTCTATGGTGTTGTAACGTTGTGAGAGAGTCTCTGGTATGTCTCAGTCCCCCTACCCCGAGGAGGGCTGCAGGTCTTCAGGTAACTGGGCCATGGAGTAGACGAGATCAACCTCTGGAGAATCTTGGCTCCGGCCAGGAGTGAAGAATCTTGCAGGTTCTGCAGCATCTTTGGGTCGCTGGGCCATGGTTATACACGAGTCACCAGACTAACTGGAGGGCCTCTCTGCAATAAAATATAAGAGAAGGCAAATAAATAATAAATTGTATGTCAGAAAGATGTATGGAATTGCATATGGCTTGTGACAATTATTCTTAATGAGTATATCTATTGATTTCAAAATTGTGGGACAAACCATTTGCTTTGTGGCATGTACAGTACGTGTAGGTAAGTGTATGTGTGTGAGTGTGTGTGTGTATGTGTCTGCATAAGAGCGTAGAAATTATCAGACCCTCTTCCGTGTTCGTGATTCTGAAGTTGGAGCAGCATTTGAAATGCTTTAAAACCAAAGTTAGCTAATGCATGACTGTGCTTCACTGCCATGACTTAATCTATTCCATTAGTGAAGATCAAATAGAATTGGCAGTAAAACATCACCCATGACTTACTCCAGAATTCCTTGCAGAGTGGTATCTTATCCTAATGGACAATCAGCATATTTCTATAGCGAGTCAGATGGCTGAGCGGTTAGGGAGTTGGGCTAGTAATCAGAAGGTTCCCGGTTCAATTCCCGGCCGTGCCAATGACGTTGTGTCCTTGGGCAAGGCACTTCACCCTCCTTGCCTCGGGGGAATGTCCCTGTACTTGCTGTAAGTCGCTCTGGATAAGAGCATCTGCTAAATGACGTAAATGTAAATGCATCACATCAGTGGAAATGGTTATTTCACCGAGACATCCATTTGAGGCAGTGTGCTCACTCTTGAAACATCTTAAACCCTCAGAACCACTCTATAGACATGTAGGCAATCGCTACCCTCAGTCATGGAGTTTCTCTTCTTGGCCGACATCTTTTAGAGTCAATTTGGCCAGGGTTTTTCCCTGAATATCATCTAGTAATGATCTCTATATTGACTGCGCCCTCAGCTACAGCTGGGATCCCTCATCTCTTCTCACCTGCATTAATAAGACCTGACATCCTTTCATACTGCAGGCTCCTTTCACAGCTGTGGGTTTGGCCTAAACACCCAGTGGATATTTCAGACTGTGGACATGAAATGGGATTGAGGCTTGGTCAGGTGAAGAAAAAAAAGGATGAATGGAGGAGGGAGTTGAACAATATTCAACGCTAGTTCAACACTGTTGTTCAACGCTATTGTCCTAAAACAGCATTTCCAAACAGGCCTAACACAAATATAAGGGCCACAATGTTTTTAATATCTTTGAATCTTTACATTTCAAGGCCGAATCTTTAGGTGGTAAACCCCCCTAGGGTTAGGGTTAGTTAGTTAGCTAGTTAGTTAGTTACCCATTAGTATGCTTTGATTGAGTAATTTTTGCCTCCAAGGCATAGAATCAAATAGTCAAAGTTTTGTGATGAGCTTACCTTTGTATTTTTCAGGAAATCTCCTAGTTTGAGAGCCAAGGCTATTGTCATTGTGTCGAGTGTAATGTTGGTAGAAAGTGGTTTCTGTCTAATAGCCAGCATGGTAATGGAAGAATAATACGTTAGATAGCCGTGATAAACAGGAAATAGGTTCACATGTTATGAGTGACTACTTTAAAGAAAAAGCTACTAATTTGCATGGGCGGTAAAGAGCAGCCCACTGACGTTCTTCCTCTGTTACATGGAGAATTTAACGTTATTGGCTCATTTAAAATCTGGGATAAGGATTCTGCTCCTACATTCATCTCTGAAACGCGTGTCTCATGGCACCTCTGTCAAAGCACAGGGCTGTGTAACATCCCCATGCTTTAAATGTCGGAATTTTCATCCGCTCCTCATTATAACGTGCCTTGTTCATCCAAGTTTGGCTTTTTCATCTTTGAAAACATAAAAATGCTGTCTTTACTGATACTGATGGGGTTCATAGCTGTCGGCTGCATCTTACCACAAAATGGCAAAACCCAATCCATTGTCATCTCATTCATAATACATTGTCTGCGAGGTATTCTTGAGGGGTTATTATTTCCAGGAGTTGCAGTGTACAGACATATTCAAACTCTCTGCAAGTTTATACTCTGATTAGTAATACAATCTATCTATCATGCCATGACGTAGAAAGCTATCTTCTGTCCAGTGGCCTCAGATAACGAGTCCATAAGAAGTTTCTGTTCTGGGTAGCAGGGAAGCCATGGTTGGTGCTGTAGCAGGAGCAAACAATGAATAACAACAATACAGTGTGGACGATATATCCTGATATATTTTGTGAGTGGCCTCACAAAAGACTCAATAAGAATATTTATTATACTGCCTCCTCATCACTATCCTGCAGACATAGTTGGATTGAGTCCAATTTTAGAATGACTACAGTATTTAGAAGTTCAACAGCTCTGAACAGTGACAGGTATATATTTTACTTTACTGTTATAGCCCCAATGTTTTCATATTTGGAATTCAGTGACCACTGGGAGTTCAACAACAGTGTGTGATAAGGTGCCTGTGAATAGCCATCCAGGTCATTGTGAGGAATGTGTGCAGCACAAATATAGTTTGTGCTACTCAACAGGAAATTGCTTGCTGTACTAACGGAGACATCAGTTTGACCAATGCTGAAGAGGGATGAATGAAATAACCTTCATCCATGAATCGTGAGTCGTACCTCCTGTTCTTCACTACACACACAAAGGACAGGAAGTTAACATTTTATATAGACAGTTCCAGGCAGACAAATACAGAACCTCTTATCAGTCTGTGATAACATCTGTGATAACTCTGAAGGTTCTGTTGGCCTAACTAGGGGTAGGATGAACAACTAGGCGTCTTATTTTGTGAAATGGAAAATACTTTGACACCTATTGAAAAGACAGAAAGAAGAAATATATCAATTCCACACAGGAGAGCGATGAATAGGTCATACATGGGGGGATGGTCAGTGGGCCTGTACTGTATAAATTACATATAATCTCAGGAGACCTGGTGGTTCCATGTGAAGGGAAGCAGATGGGCAAGTCCTCTGGAGTGTAACTCGTCTGTGCCTTCTCACCACAATCTGTTTGGCCAATTATCCGAGGCGGAAATAAGAAAGATGTTTAAAATAGATACCACTACCATACAGAACCGATTACTCAATTGGGTTTACAATCCACGCATGTTTGGCTTGTTTGGGATAATTAGGTGGTGTTTACTGAGCTGCTATGCTCACACAGACAGTTTATTCTGCTGTTCAATAGATCTGTGGTTTAGAATGACAAGACAGAGGGCTAGCTACTCAGTAAAGGTCATGGATGTGAGATTGGAGAGTCTGTTGAACCAAATCAACAGGTACTGTTAGAAAGCAAGAGGTCTTCTGTACAAAGACTCCTAAAACCACTATCACCTAGTAACTTGGGGTTTGTATGGATTCTTTTGTTTGAAAAAGGTATGTAAATTGCAATACATGCAGCAAAGACGAATGGACAATATTTGTATCTGCTCGAACTAGTCTTTATCAGAGAAAAGCACTTGACGTTTGCAGATGACAGAATTAGTACTCTGAGCGATCCCTGAAACGAACATTCCATTACTGTTGTGTTCTATGTCCTGACATTGGGTTTTTACTTGTAGTAGCTCTTACAGTGTATTATCTCCATTACATGATGTTAATATAGGTCATGATGAATGGTGAAATTTCGATCATATCATTATTTTTGATTATTGATGGAAAATGTGATAAAAGGCTACCAAGCTGAGGATATCTACCAGATGTTCAGCTGGGATGTTAACAGACAATTGTGTTTTCTCAGTGCATAGACATTTGTGTTTTCTCAGCAGTCTACATCATCAAATATGATTTTGGTTCAATAAATCAATTGTGCTTCCCTAATAGGGGCACTGATTACTGGACAGACAGTAACCAGGAAGGGTTATGAATTTGAAATCTATTGACATACTACAGAAGCATCCTGTCAGAAAGAAGAAGGTAAATCCTCATTCTGTGTTCATTGGGACCCATCAAAACAGGAACTTATGATCACCATTTATGAAGAGAATGTTTGCTTTCAAGGCAATGTAGAAGAATGAAAGGCAGTTCTGAGGCAGGGGTTGTGGTTATCAAAGCACCTGCTTAAAGATTGCCCAAGCTTGTGAAGACAGTAGCTCACACTAGAGTGAGGTCAACAACCAAACATTAAGTTAACAATGAAAATGAGCATATTGGCCTTATATTGTGACAGTGTGTGTGTGTGTGTGTTTCTATGGGTGGAAAGCCAAACAGCACAGAAGTAACTATCTGAACAATGTCTTCTGAAAAATGCAGGCTCCCTGTTGCTAATGTGTTCAGTATAATGTCAGTGCCTTCTAGCCCTATTGGCTCGAGGCTGTTATGGTTGTCAATGACAATAGCGATTGTGTCTCTTGGTGATCATCTACACCTTCCTGTGTAGTCCATTACTAGACCATTGGATTGAGGGCCATACAGTTATGCCCAAGACAGTGAGGGAAAGAGACACTCTAATTTTAGTCTGCTGATAAACCCTGCTCCCCTGTGGGACAGGATCATATCAAAGGGAATACATGCTGACTCTGTTGCCATGGTGAGCATAATTCAGCTTGGATGTCTCCTAATTGGAGAGCGTGGATGTAAAAAAAAGAGGAAATTACATGAATCGAAGTCATCGTCATTAATGGAGATCAAAACTCCAGGTTTGGGCGTGGCCATTATGATGGATACTGTATACAGGGAGGAGGGGAAGATTAATGGAGGTTTTGACTGGAGGTGCAAGGAGGTTGCAGATCAATGAAGTACCATCCACTTAGAGACGATGGCACAGAGCAGAAAGGCCAAAGGAATTCTGAGTGCCACATCTACTGTATGTGCCAAGGACAGAGGACAATGCATATGCAACAATGGGACATATTGAAAGGATCCATCTGTCCCCATTTAATGTGGTTTCCCAATGGTACGAGAATCATTCAGAAGACTACATAAAATATAAGAGCAGACCCAGGCTCTGTGTTAACTTTCCTTAAGAGAGATGCTTTCGAACATTGAAACATAGCTGAAGTTTACAGTCTGGGTCCATCGAAAATCTCAGAAAAAAGTCCTAAAGTTTCAGGTCAGCTTCAACATGCAGATCCAGGGCTATCCTCTTTCAATCCCTCCTCCACACCCAGCCTCCCCCTTGAAATGTCATTATCATTTGTCCCTGTCAAATAATTTCAAATTAAAAAAAAGAATTAATTATTCATTTCTTCATTAACAGAATAGGACATCCGTAAGAGTTAATAAAACACCATCCCTAAAAATGGCCTTTAGAAAAAGACTTTCCCATTCAATTCATCATACTTGTGTCACATTGCATCTGCTATCCCTCAGAGTCGTGACTGAACAAGTATTCAAGAGTTCCTACATTAAACAGGCGTACATGCGTCAGCAACCTACATGGAAAATAAATCTATGCATGCAAGATTTGACATATTTGTCACATCAACCACTTTAACAGTCGTTTGGAGGGAAGCCAAACACATGCATACAGTATATACATACTCAACGTCCTAGACCACGACTCAACATCTAACATCCTGTGGGGAATACAAGGATAATTATAGTGCCCAAAATAATATTACATTTTATGTGAGCAATCGCAAACAAGTGTCCCTATGGATAATACTGTAGATGTTTTTCTTTGAAAGACAATCGCTGATTGTTGGTCACTCATACTGAAAGATTATGATAACTTCTCCATCTCCTTGAAAATTGTTTCTCAATGACTTCCATTTCCATTCTGAGTCACTATTTCTCCCCATTTAACCTTGCCAATCACATCACTGAACTCTGTTGTTTTATTTTGACCATTTATTGTTATTACCATGGTAACTTAAATGGCCTGACTCCACAGATCAATAGCTCAGATCTCACTTAATACCTGTACTATTTTTTTAAATCAACAGGTCACTCACAATAAATTACTATGTCACACAAAACACAATGAATCATCAGAACACACTCATTTACTGCGTTTAAAGCTGCACAGTGTGGATAGCAAAACTGAAACTGACTGCAGTATAATACCTATGCCTCAAGGCTGCAGTGTGAAATGAAAGGACCTAATCTGACTACAGTGTATGTGAATGCCCCAGGTGGAGAGGAAGTTCAGAGAAATTACACATTACGACCTAGAGTTTATCACAGTGAAACAGCAGCTCTCAGTGAGCCAGCACCCTCTGCTGGTCTCCACAAGTCTCAAAACAATTTTGCATTAGCATTCAAGGGATGGGCTCAAATGTTTTGTTTTTTTCTTCTTCTTCTTCTACACACTGGCAAGACAAAGGGAGGCATTTGTGCCACCAAATCCAAAAGAGTTTGTGAGAGCGATCCGCCGCCCCTCCGTCTTCCACTGCTGAGCCGTGCAGGGCACATAGTTCAGGTCAAACTCTGGATCTGTGTGATCCAGGTTTAGTGTGGGTGGCAGAACTCCATGGTAGCATGCCAGGGCAGTGAAGGATGCCTCCAGGGCACCTGCCGCCCCTAGGAGATGCCCCGTAGCTCCCTTGGTGGAGGAGACGGCCAGAGAGCGGCTATGCTGCTGGAAGAGTCTCTTGATGGCAGCATTCTCTGCAGCGTCCCCCAGTGGCGTGGAGGTAGCGTGTGCGTTCACGTACGTCACATCTGCAGGATCAACGCCTGCGTTGCGGAGGGCTGCGGACATGCACCTGTGGAGACAACACACACATGAAACAAAGAATCCTGTGCGTGTATTACCTAACAGTGGATCCAATAATTTACTGTAATCTGAGTGTTTGCATGGACTGTTAGGCTAATTGTCTTTTTTGTAGTCAAGGATATATTTTTTTTGTAGTTAAGGATATCAATGTAACTAACAAGGGTCTTCTGGTATTTCTGTGGTGAAAAAAAATGGCTACCTAAAAGCTCCGTCTCCATCTGCAGTGGGTGCAGTGATGTGGCTGGCGTCCCCTGACAAGCCGTACCCAAGCACCTCGGCATAGATCCTGGCGCCCCTCTGCTTGGCATGGTCCATCTCCTCCAGGACGACCACAGAAGCCCCCTCCCCCATCACAAAGCCCTCTCTCTCAGGGTGAAATGGCCGCGATGACAACCTGGGGTTGTCGTTCCACTTAGTGGCCAGGGCCCGTGCTCTGGCGAAGCCTGCAATCGCCAGAGGACCGATGCAGGACTCTGTGCCCCCAGCAACCATGGCGACGGCGTCCCCATAGGCGATAAACCTGGAGGCATCCCCGATAGCGTGTGCTCCCGTGGTGCAGGCTGTGGACACAGCGTGGTTGGGACCCTTCAACTTGTGTTTGATACTGATGTGGCCGGCGGCCATGTTGACCAGGATGCGGGGGACAAAGAAGGGACTGACTTTGCTGTAGCCCTTAGCTTGGAAGGTGGCAGAGGTACGGGCGATCTCTTCTAGAGACACCATGCCCATGCCCACAGCTACACCCGTGTTCAGCTGCTCCTCTAGACTCTTGGGATACCAACCAGAGTCCTCCAGTGCCAGCTGGGCAGCACCAAGTGCCATCACAGTGGCTGGCGACATACTGTTGATCTCCCCACGAGTGGCAAACCTCTCCCCTTTAAACTGCCACTCCTCATCTCCTTTGGGTACCATGGCTGCCACTTTACATGGGACAGTTTGGTACTCCTCCGATTGAAGCGCAACAATGCCACTTGCACCACTGATTAAACGCTCCCACACGAATGCAGTCCCTGTTCCAAGAGGGCACACGAGGCCTATGCCAGTGATTACAACTCTTCGAGTCTTGCCAGATGTGTATTGTCTCAAGTGTTGTAAGGAGCGGGTGCTGTTGTTCAGAAGTTTCCTCCTGGTGTGCTGTAACGTGAACAGCAGCTTTGTCCAACATGAGAGAAACATCTTTTGTCTTTTGCGTCCTCAGTCGAGCCTATGGTGAAGAGGAGTCATAAGCTAATGTCAATAGCTTGCGACAGTACACAAATATCTGTTGTGAATTTCTGTCGAACCATTCAAATATAGCTATATTGAAGATAGCTATTTTATTGAACTGTTAAAGTCACTGTGACACCAGCACAACATGGCCTCAAGACATGTTATCCATGTGTAAAGTACATTTCCTTACGTAAAACATTTGTTGTGAAGTCTATGATGTCTCACGTGTCTGTAATAACTACTCACATTGTCGATTTTGACTTCACTCGTTGTGGTAGTTGATGTTGACTCACGTTCAGATCACACTAGACCTAATTATGCAAGACCTTGGTAATGTGAATTGCCTGTTTTGACATGTTGAAATTAGAGGTGCATTCTAAATTATTTTCATACAATACAAAATATAATTTGAACAGTTTTTTTTACTCGTCTATTGATTAATATTATACAAATTATAAGTGACAGTCGTATCAGAAATGCTTAAAAATATTCAGGCTTTGAAACCACGTTTGCTTTAAGCCCACTTCGTTTGAAGTCATTCGTTTAGGTTGTATTTGGCGGCCCGCGGTGTAAGGAGCCCCATAGCAGATCGCGAGATCGGGCAGATGCCATGTGACACATCAGATCCGGTAGACCATAAACAAGGAAACTTGTGTGACGTATGGTTGCGTATTTTATCAGGAAGCTTGAGTCAGAGGGGACTTTCAACTATGCTTTTTTTTCGTTTAGACTAGATACCTCAGATAGTATGGCTGGATCTCAAGGAGTCTCCACGTTATGCGAAAATACTAACGAAGTATTTTTGGACGTCGCCAAGTTGTTAATAACTTATGCTGACAACATCATTAGGTAATGTCTGTGTAATTTATTTCTAAATTCGAAAGTTAGCTGGTAGCTACCTAGCAGGCTAAACTTGCTACCACTCGTCTTCTTTTTTTTATGAAACTGTCGTCAATGTTTTCAGCATTATACTTAGTAGAGAATCTTGCTACAGAAATCGTCAATCAATGTATGATTAAATCATATGGCTTTACAACAATAAAGTTAACTGTCACTTGTCTGTCGTTGCAGAAATCCAGATGAAGACAAATACAGATCTATTCGTATTGAAAATCGTACATTCTCCACTAAACTTTTGCCCATCAGAGGTGCAGTGGAATGTCTTTTCGAAATGGGGTTTGAAGAGGTAGCGTACAGTCAAAAACTGTATTGGAGTACCAATAGATACATTTTCACAATCCAATTCACTATAATGTCAAACATAGGGTTGACAGATTAACAATACATAATATTAAAATGAAATAAATTACCATTAATAACATTTAAAATCTTTATACAAAACTCTTCTCTCACAAGGCTGAAACTCACCTGGTGTTTCCCAAGTCTGCGTCAGTGGAACAGTTAAAGCAAATACGGGAAACCATTGCTGCTGAGCGGGACCAGAGACTAAGAGTAAGGCAGCCCATTCCGTCTCCTCAGACAAACAGTGCACCTGCCCCTGCACAGGCTGGCCCCGTGGCACCCAGCCAACCATCTACACACGCTCCAGTACAAGCACCATCCTTGGTAATGCTTACATCTCAAGAATTTCATTCAGTCTCAATATTTCTTTTTGTGATGTGTGATTGACCACTCGGTTTCTCTCTCTCTTTAAAAACAATATTTTCTCTTTATCTCTGCCAGGAGAACAGTATGACTTTCCTCAGAACCCTTCAAGCCAACTTCCAGCATGTGATGTTGTATGAGAACCCTGAGCTGCAGATCAAGGCCCGGACCTGTATACCACACCAGCAGCTGTCTTCCACTGCCAAGGAGAAGTTACAGCAGGCCATAGAGGAAGATCCAGGTAAAACCGTCACAGATCCACCACCATTGTTCAGTCCAGTAGAACTAGTTTTAATGAACAGTGGCTGAATACAAAACACTGATTTAAGTAGTTGCCATGCTTAGAACATAACTGAAAACCACCTGACAGTCCATTTGAACACTATATCTAACTTTTTTTCAATGTGAACTTCAATGAAATTCCTTCCTGTTTTAAGTTGACTGGATTCCTACCTTTCCTTTTTCTAGAGTGCAATTTGAGAGAAGATGACCTACTGACTCTAGAGCTGCTTCGCTGGTTCAAACAGGAGTTTTTCACCTGGGTCGACTGCCTTCCCTGTAGTCGATGTGGAGGTCAGACCCAGTCTTCTGGGGCTCTAGCCCCGTCTGCTGATGACCTGCGCTGGGGGGCTCAGCGTGTGGAGAACCACTTCTGTCCTGCCTGCCAGCTGTCCACCAGGTTCCCCAGGTTAGTTAAACAAGTTTGCGCATTTGTATATGTGTCATAAAGTCTCAGTGCCTGGGAGCTACAGGTAACATTATCGTTGCAGGTATAATAATCCTGAGAAACTGCTTGAGACCAGGAGGGGTCGCTGTGGAGAGTGGGCCAACTGTTTCACCCTGTGCTGCAGGGCTATAGGCCTGGAGGCCAGATATGTTTGGGACAGCACAGGTACTGTACATTCCAACATAAAGCTACATGTTTGTCTGACCATGCCTGGTGGAGTGCCTAGAAAGTTCTTTTTGTTCATTCCAGACCATGTGTGGACAGAGGTGTACTCTATCTCCCAGCACCGCTGGCTCCACTGTGACTCCTGTGAGAATGCCTGTGACAAGCCTCTACTGTATGAGATCGGCTGGGGGAAGAAACTGTCCTATGTTCTTGCTTTCTCAAAGGACCAGGTATGTGAAGCATGTTGCCTTTTTATAAGAAGAAAGCATTCATGGTTCACGTCGATGTTGATTGAAATAGCTGCCTTGGGCCTGGTGCAGGTGGTTGACGTTACCTGGAGGTATTCCTGTAAGCATCGGGAAGTCCTATCAAGGCGGACTCAGGTCCAGGAACCCTGGCTGCTACACACCTTAAATGGGCTCAATGCTATGGTATGTCTGCCTCACCTGCAAACATTTGCTCTGAGATCCATCCTGACACGGCACTCTGGAGTACGATATAGTAGAGATCTTAACACTATATAAAGGGAGATACATTATGCCTGGTGTCTCTACCAGCATCAAGAGACCATTGAAACGGCCCACCAATAATTAGCGTCATGGCAGTGTTGGCATATAGGGTAATGAAGAAAAAAAGTTGGTTAGCTCATCTCACGCTGTTTGCGATCTCTCTCATTTGGCTGTGTGTGTGTCTGTAGAAGCAGCAGTCCCTTAGTCCAGACAGGAAGAAGGAGCTGACAGACAGGCTACTAGTGGAGCTGGTGGAGTTTATATCTCCTAAGACCCCCAAACCAGGAGATATGGGGGGGCGCAACTCTGGATCACTGGCCTGGAGATTAGCCCGAGGAGAGGTTGGAGCACGGCCCCCCCCACAGGTCAGTTACTGTGAAACGAAGAGCTAGCATTCACTCGTTTCTTCTCCTTGTGGCATAGATTCTCTTGTATGACCGGGTTTGTCTCTACAAAATGTTTGTTGTCCCGAAGGCTCCAGGGTTTGTGTTCATTCCCACTGAGACAGAGAAGAGTGAGAGGATATTCCACCTCCGCTACAATGCAACAAAGGACCGGTACTGCCGGGTGTCCAATGGCAACGAGGACATACCAGGCTGGGAAAAGGGTGTGTGGAAGAAGGAGTCCGTTTTCAGGAAGGTGGAGAACGACTGGCAAATGGTTTGTTCTATCTTCAATCTATTATTTGTCCTCTTGACTTCACCCATTGAATATAAAGTGTTTACATCTTGCTTTTGATACTGACTTAACATCAGTTGGAGTGTAGTTTTGTGTACCTCCAAAATCGTCTGCTTTTGTCAGTAAGCATGATCTGTGTTTCCAGGTCTACATCGCTAGAACGGAGGGCTCGGCCTCAGGAAGTGTGAGCTGGAAACTGGACTGTGCCCCAGTGGGGATGAAGATCAAGACAGTCTCTGTCAGAGCGTGTAGCCAGACCTTTCACTCAGGGAGGGTCTGCTGGAGCCTGCGCTCAGGCCAGAACATCACAGAGTTCTCTGGAGGTACGCTATCACTGTGGGGGGTTTGTAAGGGGTGTTACAGCAAGGATACCTGCCAGCTGAGAGGGCTTTTAGAATGTGACTGGCAGATGAATGACAGAGCTACAGGATGAGTCTCGGGGGAAGGGTGCCTGGAATCCCATCCTTCATGGGTGGGGGTGCCATTACCAGTCGATAGTTCAAAGGAAAAGTGCTGTCGGATTGTCAGAGCAGAGACAGAATCTCTTTCACACTCTCACTCACTCATTTGAACACGCAGACGGTGAGATGCTTTCGGTTGCAAGTCTCTCCGGCTCTACCGAACTGGTCGTGGAAGCAGAGCTCAGTGGCGGGGAAGGAGAGTCGTCATGGCAACACACTCAGCTGTTCAGACGGAGTTTGAAGGAGCTGGAGGAATCCTCTTTTGAAATCCTCATAGACCTAGAGAATGCTTGATGGTGGAGACTTGGTGTATAGTCTGATACAGTTTTTCTTTTTGTGGATGTATAGGTTATTTTTGCAACACTTATACCAGAATATTTATGTGGTCTTTGTGTTGAATGTATTAGTAGTAGGTATGATCAATTAAAAATTATGCTGCTCGGTTTTAACTAATATATGCCAGTAATGGTAAACGGCATGACCCAGGGTCACCTAATTTATGTTATAAGCCACAGACAAACGCATCTTGTAAAATCATGTATCAAGTAAAAAGAAAAAAAAGACAACAATGACAAAACATAATGATATTGGGTCGTCAGCTGTTATAATTCATGGTGTCTTTTATCATGTTATTATAGACCACTAAGCAGTGTCTAATGTTGACCTTGCATGTGTGGTGCATCATGCATGATACTTCAAATTCACTTAGAATTGCGCCATCCATGACATAAAATATATCCTTTCTCTTCGTGTACCCAATGTGCAATAAAGGTCCTTTTTACAAGTTCAGTGGGTTCAAGTTAAAAGCGTTTCATGATGGGACGAAACAAAGTAACAAATGATTGCAGTGTCTTGAGGACTCTGCCTGCCGTTTACACACTGCAAGTACAGCCACAGATCTATTTTCCTATTGGCTTATCTACCGGCGCCTCTCAAAATGAGGCTCGAGATTGGTCCGTTCGGCGAAGGGGATTGTCGCCGACCGTGCGGACTTCTGATGGTGGAGCCGAAAGGAGGCTTGAACCGGCGTATTGTTTCTGAATGAAAATATAACTACTGAAGTGAACCTGCGTTATTAGGGCATTTATTTGTACAGTAGCATATTTGTTTTTGTACAACATGAAGTATTTAATGTTTTAATTTTGTACAGTATTTATACTTAATACTTATAGGATGCAAGCTTTGCCTTTGTTAGAAGTTTAGGCCTACAGTGTGCCACCGCTTGTCGATTTTAACAATAGCCGCGATCTACTCCCCTGCTTGTTGGCAGTGTTGATGCCATATGAAGATTTCTTGAAGGGACCGATGAAGAACATAAACAAATAAACACATCTAAATGGGATTGTGTATTTGAGAAAATTGCGAAATTTATGGACACATTTTTCGCCGGACCTGAAGTAATTTTTGCAAGGTAAAGGCGTACATCTCGAAAATCTAGTGAGACACAAAAGGACGATGTCCAACGGCGCAGCAGGAAGCGGGGGTCTGACTTGGGTGGTAAGTTACGATGTTTAATGCAGTGTTAATGGACTGGACTCTTTATCAGTAACGGATATTTTCAGTCAGAAAGATTCACAAGACAGTGTGGAATGAATAGTGTTGTCTGTTAGCTTCGTAGCCTGGCTAGCTCAACGCTAGCCTGCGCTACACGGGCCATTACAAGCCAATGGGATTAATTTATGATTTTGTACAGGCTGAGTATAACCGTAACATTTGCCAATTAGCTAGCTAGCTAGCTGTCGTGGTCATGTCGAGTTATTAGATCACAAATTTCAAGTATGTGATCACCTATTTCATCTTGTATTGAGAAATAGTGACAGCTTTTTCTGCGAAGAATGTAGCTAAACAGAAGCGAATTCAGATTTCGCAAGCTGCAAAAACTTCTTTGTTATATAGATACCTACTGGGATCTATCAAGCAACTATAGCTGACCTGAGTCTTTACATCTTTAATTCACAATATAAATAAGGTAGAGTGAAATTTGTGTTAAAAAAGCTTTGTTATCAGTGTTCAAAGTAACTACTCACTTCATTCAGTGGCAGTTCAGGCGCCCGCCGCGTTAGCACAATTTATTTAGTGCCCCTCTGTCTATGTCACTTTTCTCCTAACCGATAACAATAGGCCAGCTGGCCACGCATATGTACACGCAATTGAGGTTGTGCAAGGCTCTGTCTTGAAACCGTAATGGATCAAGGATTTATTTTTCTGTCCATTCAGACACACGAAAAGCTTTTAGTCTCATGGTTCAGGCAATGTGGCTTCTGTAGGTATAAGGTGCATTCCTCCAAACTAGTGAACTTAAAAACAGAAAGCGTAACTGAATACAGTTATACTATAAGCCTACAAATGAATCATTTTTAAAGTCGCACCATAAAAAAAATAAAGCCTGACCAGGGTCTTTGTAAATTAGACACTTATCTTTGGCGACAACTGAGCTGGTCCATTGAAAACGCTAAACACGTTTCATCCTCTCAGCCAGGCAGCCAACCAAGCCATAGAGAGGAGTGGTGGTCAATCCTGTTGGTAGCTCTGCTTATCAACTGCCACAGAGTTCAGAAATTCACCTTTAGTGTTTTTTAACAAAAGTTGTGCGCATGTGTCTAATAACAGACCCTCTTTGAAAAGAACAATGCCGCCAAAAAAGAGGAGGCCAACGGCAGGGGCGAGGGTGGCAAGAGTGAGAGCAGCAAGAAGGACAGTTCCAAGAAGATATCCGTGGAACGGGTGTACCAGAAGAAGACCCAGCTGGAGCACATCCTGCTCCGTCCAGACACCTACATCGGCTCCGTGGAACCTGTCACTCAGGTAGCCTTTCACACATGCATGTGGTCATTGCATGGCTCCCCAGTTTCCTCCTAGATGACATTCAGGAAGATTTAAATAAGCCTGCTCTGAATATGCCTGTTCTCTGCCTTTTTTAGCAAATGTGGGTTTTCGATGAAGACGTTGGAATGAACCAGCGAGAAATAACATATGTGCCCGGATTATACAAAATCTTCGATGAAATCCTGGGTGAGTGTTTTATTTTGGTAATTTAAAGTTCATAAAGTGTCAATGATTACAACTTGTTTGTTGACTTTGCAGTTATGCAGTTGAACGGTCCGAAGGGGCCTGTGTGTGAAATTGGCAATTGGCTCCTGCTTTATGAGCCTGCTCCTGTGTGCTGTTTTGGCAGCTGCTCCACAGTCATTTGAATAGAGAGCTGTCTCACTGTAGTCTTATGGGATGTGACTGGATCTGATTAATACTAGCATCCCTGCCTCTGGCAGGGCCTGCGAAATGTATTGTTGTTACAATATCATTATGCTACTTACCTGCCTTGTTCATACTTGACAAAGGACTCTACAAAACAACAACTCATTGGGTTGGCCCCTTGCCAATGCCAAAAATATAATGGGCCAAGATGTTAGTGTCAATATAGACACAAAAGACACATTTATGTCCGACATACCTCTGGGATATCTTTGCGTTCTTATTGCAGTAATATAATAATTGGTATATTCACACCAAGTCCATGTAATTACAGAGGAGATGACCCTAAACTCATAGTCGATCCACACAGGGTCTGTTCACAACCAAAACAGAAAGCCACTACTGACAGGCTCAAACTAGACCATCAACAACTGATCCTGATTACGTTTCCTGTTAGCACACACTTTCTTATTCTGACATTGCTGTTTTTTCTCCCCCACAGTGAACGCGGCAGACAACAAACAGCGGGACAAGAACATGTCCGCCATAAAGATTACAATCGATCCGTAAGTTGCGGGGGTGTGTGGAAGGCTTAGTAAAGATACCGGGGACATACAGAGGAGAAACAGAGAGAGAGGGAGAGAGAAATAGAGAAAGATAGAAAGTGAGCAGACTGTTAGGAAGATGGAGGGTGAGGACACTGTGCGTGAGAGAGAGGGGGGGAGAGAGAGGGGGAGAGAGAGGGGGGGGGAGAGAGAGGGGGAGAGAGAGGGGGAGAGAGAGGGGGAGAGAGAGGGGGGGAGAGAGAGAGGGGGAGAGAGAGGGGGGGGAGAGAGAGGGGGAGGAGACAGGCCGTGGAGAGCTGATGGGTCTCGGAGGGCTTTAATGAGGCTGCTCTGGAATGCAGTCCTCGTTCCACACGCTGTTCACCTACGCTGGCTGCATCCCCAGCCGCCTGCTAAAGCCGCCCCAGCGTCCTTCACAGGCTTCTCTGCGGGAGGCCTGCTCCGACTTGCTGTCGCTCTGCACGGCCTGTGACATCACTGAGCCCCACCTCCCCAAGGGCTGCCATTAACAGGGCCGCCTATGAATACGAAAGACCGTCTCCACAGATGAACTCATCAGAAGTTCGGCATATTTGTTGTTCGCATTTTAATTATAGTCCTGCCATCGCGATATTGCAGTGTCTACGCGACGCATGTGGTGTCGCGGTAAAATTGCGGGCGGTTCTTTCGATTGTGAGTGAAGTGGAGGCGAAGTTCATTCACATCCATCCATCCTACTGTTCCCCTTGTCCTCCGCAGTGAGTCCAACACCATCTCCATCTGGAACAATGGGAAAGGAATCCCCGTGGTGGAACACAAGGACGAGAAGATGTACGTCCCCGCTCTCATCTTCGGACACCTCCTCACCTCCAGCAACTACGACGACGAGGAGAAGAAGGTCACAGGTCAGCCAAACCAGAAGCCATATTCCACTAAATGATATTGAGTGGTCTGGTTGATGGTTTTCCTTGAAGGAAGGATCGTATTCTACTGCATGTCACTGTTTTGAAACCAAAATAACAGCCACTCAAACTCGACCCATCGTGATTTGGCTTTCAGGTGGGAGGAACGGGTATGGTGCTAAACTCTGCAACATCTTCAGCACAAAGTTTTCAGTGGAAACCGCCTGTAAAGAGTACAGACACAGCTTCAAGCAGGTACACATACACCTAGCACATGTTCCAGTATCTGATCTCAATCAGTGACTCTTTGACATGCTTTGTAGTGTTTTCAAACAGCTTAGCATCAGTTGCTGTCTTGTAGGGTCATTTGTGAAGTGTAGGAGCCAGGTAAGTAGCGTATTGATTATCACAGTCGGGTGTGGTCTCTGTCGTGTCCTGGCCAGAAACGATCTCCTCTGGGCATGTTGTCTATTTCTGTGACCTGTCATTAATCACTCCCAATCTCCCAAATGTTCATGTGATCATTTCCCTCTTACATCCGAGAGTTAATCTAATTGTCCTAGCATTCCCCAGATGCTGAGTGTGTCATGGTTACATAAACACTCTCTCTCTCTCTCTCTCTCTCTCTCTCTCTCTCTCTCTCTCTCTCTCTCTCTCTCTCTCTCTTTCTCTCTCTCTTTCTCTCTCTCTCTCTCTCCACCAGACTTGGCAGAACAACATGACCAAGACAGCCGACCCCAAAATCAAGTTCTTTGACGGGGAGGATTTCACTTGCGTCACGTTCCAGCCGGACCTGTCCAAATTTAAGATGGACAAGCTGGACAAAGACATAGTGGCCCTGGTCACCCGGAGGGCCTACGACATCGCCGGCTCCTGCAAGGGGGTCAAGGTCATGCTCAATGGGAAGAAACTGCCTGTAAGTGTAACCCCCCACCCCGCGCCCCCGGTCACTCGTAGTCACAGGTTTGCCCGCCGTCCGCTAACTGGGCCCTGCGGTGTCTCCCAGGTGACGGGGTTCCGCAGCTACGTGGACCTGTATGTGAAGGACAAGCTGGATGAGACGGGCGTGGCCCTGAAGGTGGTGAACGAGGCTGTGAACGAGCGCTGGGAGGTGTGTCTCACCATGAGCGAGAAGGGCTTCCAGCAAATCAGCTTCGTCAACAGCATCGCCACCACAAAGGTAGGTAGACACACTGGCCAGGAAACCCTTCCTGCATGTGCAAATGCACACGTTTTCTGAGGTACAATGGTTGTCACTTCATTGGTCGAATCGTTTGTGTCCTCATGTAATCTTGGGTTTCTTCAGGGTGGCCGGCACATTGACTATGTGGTGGACCAAATCGTTGCCAAGCTGATTGAAGTGGTGAAGAAAAAGAACAAAGCTGGAGTTACGGTGAAACCCTTCCAGGTGAAGCCTCTCCTCTAGCATGTGATGGAAACCTTGTCCTCTAGCATTGTATATTTCTTACACTGCAAGAACTGTTTGATTGCGTTCTTTTGTCAGTGCGGTACTCACTCCCGTTTGGTCCCCTCCAGGTGAAGAACCACATCTGGGTGTTTGTGAACGCGCTGATCGAGAACCCCACCTTTGACTCCCAGACCAAGGAGAACATGACCCTGCAGACCAAGAGCTTTGGCTCCAAATGTCCCCTGTCCGACAAGTTCATTAGGGCGGTAAGGCTATCCTCCGCCACAGACCTTCACAACTTTCTTTACTTCAGCTGTTAATTATTTAACCTGACCCGAACAACGAATGGAGTGTCTTCATGTTTCCTCCAGGCTACCAACTGTGGAATAGTGGAGAGTATCCTGAACTGGGTGAAGTTTAAGGCCCAGACTCAACTGAACAAGAAGTGCTCCTCTGTGAAGCACAGCAAGATCAAAGGAATCCCCAAACTGGATGACGCCAATGATGCTGGTAAGTAATACTGAATTTCTCCTTTAAACAATCCAATGAGTGTTAGTTTGAGGTCTGATTTGGCCTTTTTTCTCCCTGGTTATTTCATCAATAAAGTAAGGTCCTGTGGACAAACATTGCGGGGGGAGAAGCTACGGTGTGGTAAGCTTCCAAATAGTGAAATCTGAAAGTGTGTGTTTGTGGCCCAGGTGGTAAACACTCGTCTGAGTGCACGCTGATCCTGACAGAGGGGGACTCAGCCAAGTCTCTGGCCGTCTCGGGCCTGGGCGTGATTGGACGAGACCGCTACGGAGTCTTCCCCCTCAGAGGAAAGATCTTGAACGTCCGAGAGGCCACTCACAAGCAGGTGTGCTACCACCACCACCCCACCAGCATGTCCCCCCACAACACCAGCATATTGAATGCATACAGTGTCCACAGTGTGGCAGTGCTGTCAAGAAAGCTGTGCAAGTTAGATGGCACAGTCTTATTGATGTGACAAGTTATGCTTTACTAGGGTAAAGAAGGACATATACCTCAGCCCCCCCCCCCCATCCACTAAGAAGCCATCCTCTAATCTGATATTTGGCCCTCTATTCCCAGATCATGGAGAACGCTGAGATCAACAACATCATCAAGATCGTGGGGCTCCAGTACAAGAAGAGTTACGAAGACCCCGAGTCCCTGAGGACGCTACGCTACGGCAAGATCATGATCATGACCGATCAGGTCCAGCACCCCATCACTTCAACACTCCTCTTCTCCTTTTCACTTCCTCAGTCTGTCGTCCAGAAGGATCATGTTGTTTCCTTTGACCCCTCCTGACAGGATCAAGACGGCTCCCATATCAAAGGGCTGCTGATCAACTTCTTCCACCACAACTGGCCGTCTCTGCTGAAGCACACCTTCTTGGAGGAGTTCATCACGCCCATCGTCAAGGTAACACCCAATCACGGACACGGTCACTGGTTTCCTCCAAGACGCGCGTCATTCTTTAAGGGCGTCTTTGGGCTTGTCTCGAGGTTTCCGCTAATTCTTTTTTCCCATGCAGGTGAACAAGAATAAGCAAGAGTTCGCCTTCTACAGTATTCCTGAGTTTGATGAGTGGAAGAAACAGACAGACAATTTCAAAACCTGGCATATAAAGTACTACAAAGGTTAGTTCCCCGCCCGTACAGGAAACTTTCAAACCTGTGTTCTCACCAGGCAGCCGACCCTTAGCTATTAGTGGGTTTTCGATGTGTACCTCCTAAAGCGTTTCCTCTTGTGCTCCAGGTTTGGGTACAAGCACGAGCAAGGAGGCCAAAGAGTACTTTGCAGACATGGAGAAGCATCGGATCATGTTCCGATACATGGGGAACGAGGACGATGCTGCCATCACGCTGGTGAGAGACCTCCCTCTCACTCCACAACATCCAAACCTGTGTGTCCATGTCTGGGGCCATGGTTTAGGGTAGATGAGCCCGACACGTCCGGCTCCCCTGACCTGTGTTGTCTCCCGCGGCTCCCCACAGGCCTTCAGTAAGAAGAAGACGGACGACAGGAAGGAGTGGCTGACCAACTTCATGGAGGACAGGCGTCAGAGGAGGATGCACGGCCTACCTGAGGTGGGGCTGGGGTGGATGACACAAGGCTGATGGTGTTTGTGTTGAGATGCTTCTGTCGAGATGTTCCTGTGCCGTCTTGGCTGTGGGGACTTTCTTAGACCACACATTCAGGGCTTTGGAGAGGGGCCTTTTCCTTTCGATCCGCTTGCATTTGATGACGCGTGTAGCGTTCCCCAGATACGAGCGTTGGGATGTTAATCACCCAAATAACAATCCAATCGCCCCAGTTATGTTGACGTTTTCTTACCACCGTGCTGTTTGTTGTTGCTATATAGCAGACACGTTTGTCCCATGTGAGTCTGTTCAGACAAAACACTGATAAAAACAACTAGGAGCGGTGTCTGATTCAAGTTATGTTTTTTTTTTAATCTTTATTCCAGCAATACCTCTATGGGACCCAAACAAAGCACCTATCCTACAATGACTTCATCAACAAAGAGCTGATCCTCTTCTCCAACTCCGACAACGAGAGATCCATCCCGTCCTTAGTTGACGGTGCGTATCCTCCTCCAGCTCCCAGGACGCCTCGCTGCTCTTTGTAGTGTTTGTTCTGCTTGTTTGTTGAGACGTGCCTTTGAAGTGTAATAGGAAACAAACACAAAAAAAAAATATGGAAAAACCTAGCGTACTGAACTCTCGACTATACCCTTGATGTCCATGGTTCGTGTGTGTGTGTACAATATGTGTGTGTGTGTGTGCTGCGGTCCACCGTTGATGCTGTCCCATGTATGAACCGTGCATGTGTTGGTGTACGTGCAGGGCTGAAGCCGGGCCAGAGGAAGGTGCTGTTCACCTGCCTGAAGAGGAACGACAAGAGGGAGGTGAAGGTGGCCCAGCTGGCCGGCTCCGTGGCCGAGATGTCTGCCTACCACCACGGAGAGGTACTGTCACCTTCCACACGCTCCCCTCCTCAGTCCTGGCTGGCGTGGGAGCGGACAGCGCCCCGTGTGGGTGTTGACTGTGGGGAGGCCTCAAAGTTCTCCACGGACCTCATGATATCCCCCCTTGTGCATGTGGTTGTTGTCCAATCAGCAAGCCCTGATGATGACCATCGTGAACTTGGCGCAGAACTTCGTGGGCAGCAACAACGCCAACATCCTGCAGCCTCTGGGCCAGTTTGGGACCCGCATCAACGGGGGCAAGGACGCTGCCAGCCCTCGTTACATCTTCACCATGCTCAGGTGAGGTCACTGTTAGATTCATGTGTGGGGAAGTTTTGACGTTTTGATGTTCTTTTTTTTTTCTTTTTTTTTTTCTGCTTTATATACCCATTTATATCCTTATCTATCTCTTTTTTTTCTTGTTTTTCTCTGTTTCTCCTTCAGTCCCTTGGCCAAGCTGCTGTTCCCGCCTCTGGACTCCAGCCTGCTGAAGTTCCTGTACGATGACAACCAGAAGGTGGAGCCAGAGTGGTACATTCCCATCATCCCCATGGTGCTGGTGAACGGAGCCGAGGGCATCGGGACAGGCTGGGCCTGCAAGATCCCAAACTACGACGTGCGCGAGATCGTCAACAACATCTACCGCATGCTCAGCCACCAGGACCCCCTGCCAATGGTACACATCATCCATCAACACGTGTTTGGATGAAAAGACCCATGAAATACAGTCATCTGCGTTGACGAATCTGTAGGAACCTCCACCTCACTCCCTCTAATTGTCTCTGTTCTCATGAAGCTCCCTAGCTATAAGAACTTCAAAGGCGTTATTCACGAGTTGGGCCAGAACCAGTTCATGGTCAGCGGGGAGGTGTCGGTCCTGGACAAGAACACCATCGAGATCACCGAGCTCCCAGTACGCACCTGGACACAGGTAGGCTGACCGTATGATAGCCCGCCACCTTTCACTGCAGATAACATGCATTCGGGTTTTTGTTGTTGTTGCCGTCTTATCAACCGTATTCACCCTTAACCTCTCCCTCCTCCAATCGTGACCCTGCGTCTCCAGGCCTACAAGGAGTCTGTCCTGGAGCCCATGCTGCAGGGCACAGAGAAGACCCCTGCCCTCATCAACGACTACAAGGAGTACCACACCGACTCCACCGTCAAGTTTGTGGTGCGCATGTCTGAGGAGAAGCTGGCCCAGGCAGAGGCTGCCGGCCTCCACAAGGTCTTCAAGCTGCAGTCCAGCCTCACCTGCAACTCCATGGCACGTACCTCCTCCAGCTCCACACCTCAGTGTCCTCCCAGCTGCTGTGCTGTGCTTCGGTCTGCAGAGTGTAGTCGGCCTATCTATTGATACCAGTGTAGTGCCAGGTGCATAATGCAGCTCAGTATGGCAGCATATAGATAGGATTTCTCGCAAACTGCTATGAAGTTGTTTGGATGCACGCACACACTGCCACAACCAGCAATGCACCTGGCCCATCTTCATACGCTGCTCTGCTGCTCTGCTCTCAAGATAATCAAGACACAGACACACACACAGAGATTATTATTGTTCAATTTCAGCCTGACTTTGTGAAAATACTTATGGGCATGTTTTAAGTGGAGTGCAGATGTAGACATTCCTAATGAAGACTATTATTTTCCCTGTAGGTGTTGTTCGACCACATGGGCTGTCTGAAGAGGTACGACTCGGTCCAGGACATTCTGAAGGAGTTCTTTGAGCTCCGGCTGCAGTACTACAGACTCAGAAAAGACTGGCTGGTGGGCAGCCTCGGGGCCGAAGCAGCCAAACTGTCCAATCAGGCGCGATTCGTTCTGGAGAAGATTGAAGGAAGGATTTCAATTGGTGAGGACAATGTCAGGGCTGTGTGTCAATGACAGCTGAGCTTTTCCAAGATGTGTCCCGAGATGATTGGCGTGGAAAATGTTAACGTTTTGTGTACCCGCAGAGAACAAGTCGAAACGAGAGCTGATCAGAATGCTTGTTCAGAAGGGCTACGAGTCGGACCCGGTGGTTGCCTGGACTAAGGCCCAGGAAAAGGTGCTTCTACAGGGGGAGGGTACAATGTCCAAGGGGGATCCAGCAGATATGAAACATTGATATACATTGAAACATACATCCCCAGTATCTGATGAACACCTAAGGGGTTTACCCCTCTGCCTCTCCAGTCCAGTATTCAGCCAAGTGATTAGTAGAGACGGCACGACTATCCTGTGTTCTGATTGGACCCTGTGTGTGTTCTGCCTGTGTGTGCGTGTCAGGCGCTGGAAGAGGACGAGCGCGATGGGAACGACAGCGACGCCTCGGTGGACTCGGGCTCCACGTCGGGACCCAACTTCAACTACATCCTCAACATGCCCCTGTGGTGCCTGTCCAAGGAGAAGGTGGACGAGCTCCTCAAGCAGAGGGACCACAAGGTAGCCCCCTCCACACGGCTCCCCCTTTAAAGAGACGGACGCCATTTCAGCCTCTCCGCGTGACGTGTGGTAGATGGACCGTCTACGGTGTTGTGATGAACAGTCATGTCACTTTAAGTGAGACGTTTATCAGCTGGGAGAACAGATGAGGATGCCGCCTGACCTAGCGACGACTTCCGGGCATGGGACGCCGTCCTCACGCGTGTGTTTGTTCCCCCAGAAATCGGAGCTGGGTGACCTGCAGAGGAAGTCTCCGGACGACCTGTGGAAGGGGGACCTGGCTGTGTTCGTGGAGGAGCTGGAGGTGAGTTCTGCCCCTCCACATCTCACGGAGACAAAACCCACCCTGTTAAAACCGTTTGATCATAGCTCCAAGTTATTCTCTTCTTAAAGAGGAAGTTTTGGTTGTGACCGTGCGTGTGCCGTTTTCCCTGGCCAGCGCGTGGAGGCCCAGGAGCGAGAGGACCAGAGCACAGGGAAGGGCGTGAAGCTGGTGAAGGGCAAGGTGGGCAAGCCCAAGGTGAAGAAGATGCACCTGGAGGAGACCCTGCCCTCGCCCTACGGCCGCAGGGTGGAGCCCACCATCACCCAGGCCATGAAGGCCGAAGCCTGCAAGAAGATGACCAACCGCAAGAAGAAGGTAAGGCTGGGCTATGGGTTAGCACCAGATAGACAGGAGTTGTTCTAGTGCAAATTTCATTTTTTGTTGTTGTAAAAGGTACATTGGAATTGTCCCAGCAGTTTAACCTAAATCAATCAATCAATGTGAGCATCAGTCACAACCTCCAGCACCCACAGTTAGGCCCGACTTCTTCTCTCCCCCTGGGACCAGACACTGCTCCCCTCACTGTGGAAGTGAAGAATGTGTTGTGAACAGTGTTTGGTGTGCGTTCCAGGGCGACTCTGACCTGGTGGTGAAGATGGAGTTTGATGATGAGACGGCAGGCCTGGGAGCCGAGGGGGGCACGGGGGAGAACTCCCTCAACTCCACCAGCGGCTCCACCAAGCCCAAGGTCCCACGCGTCAAGAAGGAGAGGGAGAAGAAGGAGCCAGGTCAGTTGGTCCTCCAGAGCCTCCTGGATCCACATCATTGTCCCACCTGACCTCACGACTAGATGACCTCACCACTAGATGACCTCACGACTAGATGACCTCACTATTAGATGACCTCACTACTAGATTACCTCACTACTAGATTAACTCAATATTAGATGAACACACACACTTGGACAAGAAAGCACTGCACACTCTCTGATTTGAGGTTTAATACCATCGCTCGTTCTCACCCATACGTAAGATGGTTTGTTGACTTGTCCTGGCAGGTGCCCCCAGAGCTCCCAGGAAACCAGCAACCCCCAAAGGAACCCCTGCCAAGAAGGTGAAGAAGCGCAACCCCTGGTCCGAGGATGAGTCCAAGTCCGACAGCGACATAGAGGATAGTGAGCCTGTGGTCATTCCCAGAGACACCAAGTCCCAGAGGGCATCAGGTACTCTTCACCACGCCACACCACTACCATACCCTACACAAAACTCATCCCAGAGCGCTGATGCATCATTGAATTAGCCTCCTCTGCTCAGCCCTCTCTGCTTCAGCGCCTGGGGTCACAATAACTTTAAAACCTATTCTGGTTTTAACAGTCTGACAGCCAGGCTGGCGCTGGCTCGATGGGGCCGGATACAGCAGCATGATGCAACCCCCATGCAATAGAAGATGGATTATTCCATCGGTTTGATCCCGCCCCAGATCACTCGGATCCGACTGAAAAGCCAATCAATCTGACAGTCAACTTTGTGCCCCCTCACCAGCCGCCAAGCCCAAGTACACCTTCGACTTCTCAGAGGAGGAGGACGAGGACGCGGACGAGAACGGGGAGGACGAGGCGGCCTCCTCGCCCGTCCAGTCCTTCAAAGATAGCTTTGCTGCGTCCGAGGGGACAAAGAGGCGCTACGACGACGAAGACGAGGACGAAGAGGAGGACGTCTACCCGCCTCCCAAACAGTCCACCACGACGTAAGACGACCCGTTCCCCCTGCCTGCGCCCTAACCTAGCCCATTAGGCCAAGGGTCCCACAGAGACTCATCAGAAATACCATTTTGATACTGCTGCTATTATTTTGTTCACGGCTCCATTAGATGGCACTTGCTACTGTGTGACTCACCCTGCTCTGTTCCTATCTCCCTCAAGGTCTATTTCTGCTGCAAAGAAAAATAAAGAGGCAGACGTCTTCTCCTCCAAAACGGCGTTCTCTGAAAAGAGCAATGACAGTGGTTAGTATGACGCTCGTCTCCCCGACCGAAAAACACTGGTGTATTCTTGGAGGTGGTGACGTCACTCGCTGTGCCGCCCCGAGAAATGTAGAATAAAAAAAAAACTGGATGTTTTTACCGGTCCGCACTGTTGCCGGTCAAATTTGAAAGGCGTTTATTTCAGTCTGTTCCCTGATGCTCTCCTGGGAATGACGGTTGACTTTGTTTTCCAGACGGTCCAAAGTTTGACAGCGACGAGGACGCAGATGGTCCCATCTTCTCCTCCTACTCCAGCAGCTCCGCCTTCGACAAACCTGCCCCAGCTAAGAAAGGTAATGCCTAGGAACCACTAGGGGGTGCCCAACACGCACACACCCAGCAGCACTAGGGCTGGGATATGGAACGTAGTAGTTATGGCTCACGGTATGTCCGAGAACCTGAGAGAAAGGTTGAAATGTCCCTTTCTCGAGTTTCTTTCTCTGAAATCGACGTTGGTTATTTGTGCCACAGCCAAGAAGCCATCAGAGGCAGCTCCCAAACCCAGGAAAGCACCGGCGCCCAAAGCAAAGAAGCCCGACAAATCAGTGTGGGACTCTGACTCAGACACTGGCTCCAAGAAGCAGTCTGCACCAGCACTCAAAGGTACAGCCAGAGCCTGGGGGCCTGCTGGGGGGGTGGAGCTCCTGAGGTAGTGACTGGGAGTGTAACCTGTGAATGTTGGCCCACGCAGGAAAAGGCAGGGGGAGGAAGAGGAAGCCGTCTGGCTCAGGGGAGGACGACTACAGTCCCATGAAGAAGGCTGGCAAAGCCCCCACCAGCAAAGTCAGCGTGAGTGTTTGTTTCCTGTGGGCGCCTAGTTACCAGCCAGGGACGGTTTAGTTTCTGACTGAAAGCCCTGTGTCTGTCTGTGTGTAGAAGTCGAAGAAGGCAGCCCCGACCCGGCCGGCCGTGTCGGACGAGGAGGACGTGGACAGCTTCAGCCTGTCGGACGCAGCCTCCCGGGACCGCTCGGGCCGCGCCAAGAAGGAGGTCAAGTACTTTGCCGAGTCTGGGGACGAGGACGAGGACCAGTACGACATGTTTGATTAGACGGCCACAGAGACACTCCCGTGGGTGTCGACCCCTCCTCCCGTCCTGCCTCTCCGCAGACTTTTGTACATTACCAACACTCCCTTCATTTTATTTTTCCTTAACTGGTGACGTTCAATGCTTTATACTGTGTAGTTGTTTTACACTTTTTATTATACATATACAGTTTTGTTTTGTTTTTTTTATTCTCATTGAAATGGTATGTATTTGTCCTAAGCGGCTTTTAGAACTTTAGATTGCTGTGCTTTAGCACATTTTAACTGTTAAAGTAAGAGACCTATGTACCTTTTTGACAATGAACTTGGAAGTAAACAATTAATTGTAAATTACTTTCTTGTCCTTGGGTCCTCGGAATGTCCTCAAATTCAGCTGTCTCTACGATGCTGAGGTCCACCCTCAGGATCATGGGCAGCAGCAACGCGTCTGGGCATCTCAACTCAAAACAGATCAACACCTTTTGTATTTTAAAATAAATATATTTTTTTATTACTTTGCCAGGGCAGTTCATGGTAAAGTTAAACATTATATGAACATAAAAAGCATTGTTAATGCACAAACAAAGACAATATTGAAAATGTAGAATGGAACGGATAGAAGCTCAAACCGCAGAGCTCCACCGCCATCTTTAAGGATGGTTCCCTCCAGGGCAGAGAAGGGGCTTCTGGGACAGTAGTTGCCATGGAGACTACTACCCCACAACCTCCATGTCCAATAAGACAAGAAAAACAAAAAAAACTCAACCATATTTGATCATGTCTCATAACACAACAACTTTACAACACTGCATATGACGGTGAGGTTTACCAAGACTGGTGAAGAAAGGCGACCAGAGAGATCCTGTGATGTTTACTGACCGACAAAACCTTTGGAACAGATCCTACAACAGGGCTGCTTTCGAGATAGTAAGTCCGAAGTTGACATTCCTATTCTGCGCCCTTTTAGTTTCCATGAGTCACTCTGCTTAGCCATAACCAGACTGCGGCCATTTAGATTGAGTTTGATTGAATGGCGACAGCGTCTTGGCTTCCCAACGCCAGAGGGAAAGCAGCTCTGTTGTGGTGGGAGATGACCCAGCAGGGAGCTTGACAAGCCAGCGCTGGGGCCTGAGATGACTGGTCATCCCCACCTGGGGGACTGTGGCCCCTGCAGGTCCCTCATGTCCTGACCCGTGTGGAGGGGACGCCTGGGCCTGACGCCTGGGCCCACTCCACCGCCGGAGGGTGTGGCTATGAGATGACGCTCTGAAGGGCCAGCTGGCCCAGCGTTGCCACGGAGCTGCAGACCGGAACGCAACAGAACAACATGTCCGCAGCGAGATAGTCAATATTACAGTTACATCGGTACGACATTCAACAGAAGATAAAATTAAACCTTGAGTAATAATTCAGCATGTTTTTTGTTTTTTTTTCTCTCATGAAATGGATCGATTCTCCCTCTGAGTCCAGGCAACCTTCTGGCTGAATGCTCGGAGGGGGGGGGGGGTGTGGACATTCATCGGCCATGAAGGTTTTCCAGCTTCATAGACGCACTGTTCCAGCTCTCCTCCCAACCTCTCAGGTAGACAGCGACAGAGAGAGAGCGCTTTTTCCTCTTTTTTTTTTTCTTTTTTTTATGTAATGAGTTACAGATAAAAAGCTGCTTCAAAAGATGTAGTCCTTAAACACTGCATATCATATAATTTCTATGCAATTCCTTGAACATCTTCACATTCAAACATGGTAAAAAAAACTGAAACGGTTGTGTTTTCCCTTATGATATGTATTTCCATGTTGGAGATGAGTGTGAGCAGAAGATAGCAGGGCATTTATTGGGTTCCAGAAATGTAGTAGCCTTAATTTCCCTTGTGGTAGGATAAGTTTGTGGCTCTAGCTTATAGAATTAGGTTTTGTCTGAGAATGTGAGGTTTCATGTAACAAGAACGTTTTTTTAACCTCAAATCGTCACCGTGTTAGTATCATTCAGCCTTAATAGCATATAAGGTTCATCATTTACAGTATAAGTGCTACGATAAGAATTCCCCCCATGGTGCCCAACAGCAGATCCACTGGTCAACATTTGAAACACAGCCCTTGTCTTCCAACCACAAGGGATACTAACAGGCTTAAGAGGTCCTGTTTCTAAAAATGGAGATTTCTAGTTAGGGGTTTAAAACTCTTTGTGTTAAATATAATCTGTGACTTTGTCTCTGGAGAAAAGCAGCTTGTCTATGATATTAATATCAGGAGGACCATTGTGGTCAGTGCGAGGCGTTAAGTGGAGTCCCCCGACCCCTGAGATAAAGGGCCAAGTCGGATCTACTTTCCTAAGGGGAGGCAGCATGCCTGCCATACTGCACTGTGCTCAGCGGCGGAGGGATATCAGAAATCTCCTTAGCATTACTGTGGTCAGTCTTGAGAAGCAAGGCAAAATATATCACACTGCTTGTAGTGGATTTGTGGATCTTTCCCAATCTACTAGGAGAGATAACATTAGTGTACAATCTTCCCGACAAAGCGGTTCGGTCATGAATATGTATTAAGGATTGCAATGTCCCGCGTTCAACCGTAAAAAAGAAAAAGACACTTATGTAAAGGAGGGATAGAAGTTCTCGACATAGAGCTCCGTCTGAAGGTATGTCTTAGAGCCCATGTGCGCTTTGCGTTACCCAGTTGCTTGTAGAAGCTTTCAGCCACAGATACACCTTCATTAGACTGAACCTGCCTGGGATATTGAAGTAGCACATAGTGCAGAATTCATTTCACCACATCAATTCAGTCTTAGGAGACCTCACTGAGCAAACTACGATCATTTCCACCTAAACCGACTCCACCGAGTTTAATCTTTGGATTAAAACATTCTTAATCCGGTGATGTAATTTTCGGCAAGGTGGATTTTTGTGTGTGTTTATTTAGGCCTGAACAGTTGTAAAAGGTCAGATTCAGTTTTACAAGGTTGTATCTATGGCTGTCAGTTGGGCTTCCCTTCTTTGAGGAAACAGCAGAGAAGGTTCTGCTGCTTATGCAGGAGGGAAGCCTTGCATTCTGGCTGTGTGAATGTAGACTCATTCATGTACAAACATGAACATAAGAGATATATAAAAGACAAAAACAAAAAAAGATTTAAATATAAGAACATATAGAAAATATTAGACTTCCATACGGTCTATATGCAAGAACATTCTATATAACAGTTTGTAAAGGACTTCCAATTGCCCCTCTTGAAACCTCAATGTATCGCCTCAAACGATAATATTTAAGACAATGAAAAAAGCACCACAAAATTCATCATAAAAAAAGAGGTCTAACCATACAATGGTATGTACAATGTATGCCAACAATATGAAAGATTGAAAGAATGAGAGAGATTAAATCCACTTATCAAACTCCCGAGTCCATCATGCAGGTAGTCATTTACATAGGAGACCTGAGGAGTATCACTGTGTACAGGTGGACGTGAGGGTCAAACCCGCCACACCCCAGTCCCAGAGACACAACGTCAATAAGAGCTCAGTTCAGGATTTATACACAAAGCACTGGTCCTTCTAGGCCTCTGTGTTGTCTTTTTTTTGAGAGAGAAAATAAGAGAAAGAGGGAGAGGATAACGTAAGAGTAAGCAAAGGTGAGTTGCCGAGGTTCAGGGTACAGGGAGAGAGGGAGAGAGGGAGAAAGGGTCCACCTTCACCGGCTGTCTACCTCTTTCTTTTCTGTGCAAAGGAATGTCAGAGAGTCTGGGAGGCCCCTGGAGTGGGGGAGGGGGGTCCCTAGGGTTCCTCACTAGGGGTGGCTGTGGCCTCCTCGCTGTCGGATGACCCAGGTGACTCCGGGCAGGGCTTGGGCCCCTTGTCCCCCATGTCCGCTTTGTCCTCCTTGTCCTCCTCGTTTGCCTCCTCCTTGGGGCTGTCCTTGCCGGGGCTGGCCTCTCCGTCCTCGGGGCTGCCGCTGCTCTGGCCGTCCTGGCCCTCCGAGTTCTCCAGCATCTCCTGGATGAGCGGCGGCATGGAGCCTGGGATCTCCATCTTCAGCGAGATGACACGCTCCGCACCTGCCAGAGCGCACATGGAAAAACACGTGGTCATACTTACGCATTACTGGATCCATATGTACTGTCTGTGTAGGTAGGGAGGTGCGTGCTCATGTATGTGCATGTGTGCGGAGAGACTGCAGGCAGGCTACCTTTAGCGCTGATGCTGCGGAGGTCGGTGATCTTCATGAGGGTCTTGGGGAACATGTGGGGCTTGCTGGGCCTCCTCTTCCTCACGTAGATCTTCAGGGCCTCCAGCAGAGGCTCCTGCAGCTGGTCCACCTTGGAGGGCTCCTCCAGGTCCTGTCGGTCTGAAGCCACAAACACACACACATCATCGAAGAAATCATTAGAAACTCTTATACAAATATATCATACCTGCATCATTTCTTTTTTTTACTGTGAACGTGAGCTGGTTAGAAACCAAAACAAATCAAGCGCGTTATTAATAACCTGGGTTGTTTTATACCTGACGCCTGAAGTGCCTCTCATGACCAAAGGGTGGCACTGTGTGTGCGTGCATGTGCACATGCGTGTGGGTGTCTGCACGTGTGTACATTTATGTGTTGGTACAGCTCATCAGCTCATGCTGTTGCAGACCCTGGCTCCTCCCAGCCACAGAGTGGGGGAGTCAGAGAGCTACGCTCTCCTGGATTACGCAAGAGCATGTAATATTTGGCAAGACTCTGGGGATTCACGCCTCGGAATGGAAACTTAGCCCTGATGCACCAGTGACACACCTCGTAGAGACAGAGGAATGGAGGTGGTGGTGGTGGGGGGGAGCTATAATAATCTGCACTGGCTCTGATGAGTTGCTTATGCCTTTGGGTATCCTTGAGAAACATTCAGAAGAAGAAGGAAAAAAATGATTCATTTCCTGTGAGAGGAGCAGGAAAACAACGTACTTTTACACGCAGGGACGCTAAGATACACACACACACACACACACACACACACCACATCTCAGACACACCACATCTCACACCCCTTCTCACACACAGATCATGTCTCACACACACCTTGTCAGCTCACTGTGTATAATCGTGTCTCAGAGAGTGACCTTAGTTTGACCGGAATCCAGACTCCTCCCTCCTGGTTTCACAAAGGTTTTTATCAGCTTTTCTTACAAGTCCTTATTTACTGAATAGCTCCTTGGTATACACTTGTTTAAGACTGTATTACTATAAGCCCTGTGTGTATAATAAAATCATGATTCTCGTGTGTGTGAGTACATTTAAAGCTGAAGTGTTGAAGTGAACCATCAGACTCCCCTTCATATTCACTGTCAGGCACAGCTGTTCCAAAACATCTATTCAAACTTCTACTTCTATTCTCTTTTAACCCCCCCCCCCTCCCCACACACACACAACCCCCCCCCCCCCCCCACACACGCAAAGTGCCCGCCGGTGCCCACCTCCGGAGATGAGACAGATGGCACTGAGGAGGCCTGTCTCCGTGTCGTCCATCTCGATGGGCAGCAGCTGGTTGGCGAAGGTGAACACCAGGTCTGTGAGAGGGCCGAAGCCAGCGTTGTGCATTTGCGTCCGGTTGAGGGTCAGCCCGTCTGAGAAGGTCATGGTGTCCTGGTCCGGGGTGTAGCGCGTGCAGATGCGCAGGATCTGCGAGGTGGGTGTAAGGACGAGGAGGAGAGAGTGGGTCTTTTCCGGAAGGGAAGTGGAAGACAAAAGTTGACGCTGCAACTGTCAAATCTGGATCCGGAAACACAAAATAACCTGTGGAGGAAGTTTGAAGGGAAGTGCTGCCCACTGGTACAGGTGTAAGTCACCTTTGAGTTCTCATTTGTTTCCTAGTTTGTGTCTGTGAGAAGGAGAAACAGACAGTCTAATGAAGAGGCAGACCGGTGGATGTGATGCCTATAGCGCTCTTTGAAGCCAGTTGAGTGGGCTGGCGCTGACAGTGAGTGGCAGGCGCGTCCGCAACATGAAACAGAATAATACATGACTGTTGGCGGTGACTCACACCGGCTGGCCAGGCCCCGGCATAGCACACACACACACACACACACATATACACACACAACAGCACATTAGCACACACACGTACACACGTTTGATCCTCCCTCTCACAACTTAAATCCAGCTCCGCAGCACAATAGGCCAGCCATGACCTTCACTATAGAATTCTGTCAGTGTGTGTCTGTCAGAGTCATCTCTGCAGGTCTTCAACTTCTCAACTTGGTGCTTCTGAGAGTTCAATTCCAGCGGCTTGTCACTTTTGACCATACCACATCAGCACTACAAATACAACTACTATTACAGCAAATTCCCATATCTAATCATAGCGCACACATATATTATCGTCCAAGCACACATACGTGCACACACACGCAAAGAGAGATAATAACAGGCCCTGTTTTCTAGGATTCATAGCTTTGTCATCCAGGCCTGTGTGCTTTAATAAGTCCGGAAAGTGATACCATCAGAGGACAAAGCCCAAAACCACAGCAGCTCAAAACAAATACCTCGAAACGGAGAGAGGGACAAGAAAGGAAGGGGAGAGTGAGAGAGAGAAGAGAGGGAGATTATATATATATAGAGAGAGAGAAAGAGATAGAGAAAGGGGAGAGAAAGAAAGAGATAGGACACAAAACAAGATAAGGGAAGGGCCTTCTCAGGTCAGCCAGAGTGCTGGGGGCCGCAGCTAGGAGGAGTGGAGCAGGTCAGGAAACAGCGACTGGGCTCCGGAGAGAGAGAAGTGCACATGATGTGGGCTTGAGACAGGGCACTGGGGGGGGATCGCCCATGGGCGGTGGAGAAAATCCTGGTCCTGCTCCACCCCTCTCTCTCTGTCTCTCTCGGTGTGTCTCTCTCCCTCCCTTCCTGAGAAGGGCTAATCAAATCACTGCCTCTCCTGGGTCTGAAAACTTTGCTCCAGCTCTGCATGGATGAGATCCCAGAGATAGAGAGTTAGAGAGAGAAAGAGAGAGAGAGAGATAGAGAGAGAGAGAGAGAGAGAGAGAGAGAGAGAGAGGGAGGGAGAGAGAGATGGGAAAAAGAGGGAAAGGGAGAGAAGCAGGGAGAGAGATGGTGGGCATGGGGAGAGGGGGAGGTAGGAAAGGAGGGAGGGTGGAGGAAGAGAAACAGCCGCTTCTCTTTTCCGTCTCATTACCGGGACTACATTAGTAAGTCGCTTCGCTCCTCAACAACACCCAAACATACAAACAAACAAACAGACGCTCAGCTGCCGGCAGTTCATTAACTACTGTACTGCCTGCTCCAACAAAACACACACTGTTTCAGACAGAAAATACACAGAAACAAGAAGAACTATACTCAGTCCATCCCAAACCAAGTTAAAAGCTGAGAAATGTCCCAGAGTCAGTGATCTATCCACAGATGGCTACGTAAAGATCAATTAATCTACACAAGGATCGACCGCAGGGATCAATTGATCCGATCTCCCATTGGATGGCTGAGAGAAACGTCCAATTAGATCCAAGAGAGGTGGATCTGAGGTGAAGCCAATTCCCTTCAGGTTTGAGCTTATTGACTGTCTAACTGCTGAAGCACCCAAATGCATTTAAAAGAGATTCGAACACACTTAACATGATGGACGACTGAATTAGATGTCATTTACAACAGAGATAATTGTGATAAAGTGTTGTTGACCCACCAGAATGTCCAGGCAAGCAGCTTTGAGCAGCGTGATCTGGTCAGCGATGGTCAGACCGGTGAAGCCAGGCACTCGTTTGGCAAACTCCACGATTTTGATAATGCACTTGGTGGCCAGCTCACTGAACTTGTCCCAGAGGCCCAGGTCCAGCCTCACGCGGTGGTCTGCACTCGAGTTCTGTAACAGACACACACACACACACATGTATTCGCACACACAGACAGACAGGGGAGAGAGATTTTGTTAGGCGAAGGGGCGGGTGAAGGCATCAGACACTGTGAGCTGCTAATGATCCCCCTCTCCCACACACTCCCCCATCCCCCTGCTCCATATGTGTCAAACTTATATAAAGAATACCCACTCCAGAAGACTGCAGCTGGGGAGCACTGTGGAAATAGTTAGTGTAAATACACTGAGCACAGCACAGCAGAGAGGCTGTGAGGCTGGGCTGGGGCGGGCTGCAGTAATGAGTGATTTTGAGTGGGATGTCTCCGCCGTGATAGGAATCAGCACTAGAGTTGTGACAGGTAGCGCCGAGGGCTTTGAAGTGAAAGGCACCATTAAAAGAGCCAAACTATCTGTATTGGCCAGACCCTATGCAAACTCAGACAGGAAGAGATGGAGGGAGAGAGGGGGGGGCGTGAGAGGGAGACATAAACAGAGAGAGAGGAGTGATTGAAAGAGAGGAGGGAGGAGAAAGAGGCTCTATAGGGAAGTGAAGGAGAGGTAGTGTGAAAGAGAGAAAGAGAGAGAGAGAGAGAGAGACAGAGAGAGAGAGACAGAGAGAGAGAGAGAGAGAGAGAGAGAGAGAGAGAGAGAGAGAGAGAGAGAGAGAGAGAGAGAGAGAGAGAGAGAGAGAGAGAGAGAGAGAGAGAGAGAGAGGGCTCAACAGGCCCAAAAATACCACAGTGCCTGTCTCAGGAGAGGTGAAATGTGGGTGGGTAAACATCTTTCTCCATGCCCTTGTTATAAAGTTGTTCAAAAGACTCCAGAAGTTCTGCCGCCCGTACGTGACAGCAACTCCCGCTTGACATTCTGGGAGGATTTCTGTCTCTCCCACGTATGGACAGTCAGATCATCTCTAAATACTGTATTAATATTCACAGTTTTCTTCAGGCCACCATCATCAGCAGTTTGTCTTTGGTGAAAGCGAGCGGCATTAGAAGGCCAGGGAAAGTCCAAACTCAGCAGACGACATGAAAAAACCCTGAGCAGATCTGTGGAACCAGGGGAGGATGGACAGAATGTGGGAACGAGAGATGAGAGAGGCTTGGCGTCAGAGATAAGCGAGAGATTCAGTCGTGGAGAGGAGGGAGGGAGGGAGGGAGGGAGGGAGGGAGGGAGGGAGGGAGGGAGGGAGGGAGGGAGGGAGGGAGGAGAAAGACAAAAGAGGCAATGGGAGAAAGCAAAAGAGAGAGCGGGAGCGGGAAAGCATCATATGGGGAACTGGCTCCATTATGCAGGGACTATGTGACTCATGGTGCGCTGGATCTGGGGCTGTCTGCTCAGCAAGCCTGTGGATGGAGCAGCTGATGAGCGTTTGTTTGTTTTCCGTTAGTTTACATGAAATGGCCCATCTGTTCAGGCTGACTGGGCCTCGCCATGTGTTCATAGCAAGGGCACACACGTACTCTCTCTCTCTTCCTCTGTCCATTCCTCGCTCTCTCTCTCTCCCTCTGTCTATTACTCTCTCTTTCACTTTCTCTCTCTCTCCCAGTCTCTCTCTCCTTCCCTCCACAACACAAATGCACACAGGCAATCACACGCAGGCTGTGTTAAGACATGCTACTCTTGTTAGCCCCAATGGGGGAACAGAAATAAATATGTATGCATTTGCATGTGTTTGGTTGATAACAGCTTATTCTGGATTGCCTCTGCTAAACAGGGCCATATATGGTAACGAGGGCCACAGGACAACGCAGGCTGAAATATGTTTCTCTGTTCTGTCCCCAAACTGGGACACCGTCAGCTGCAGGTCAAAGAACACGGAGACACACCATTTTCACTTTGACGTCTGACAAATACAAATTTCTGGATGTGAGCCCTGCCATCTCTTCTCCAGCCGACTGTCTCCAGTCAGACAAACAGAGACATATACACCCGGTCACCGGCTCTTTATAGTCTGAAGAGCTTGAAGAGAGCATCTCCCTCAAGCACAACACAGCTCATTGTAATGGCCGCCCATATAGACGTCCCATTGTGCTCCGCGCAGCATCCATTCCCTGGGGCTGTTAGCGCCAGCGGTTAGCCGTTAGCGGGGAGCCTGGACACTGGAGAAAACAATCCATTGTCTGGCCGAGAGAGAGAGAGAGAAGTAGAGAAAGAGAGAGAGACAGAGATAGGAAGATGGACAGAGACGCGGAGCGAGAGATCACTAAATATGATCTGGGGTTAAGTGAGAGGCGCATTAGGCCCAAGCTTAAATCACTGGCAACGAGCAGCAGCAGCCACTGCGCCGCTGCGGACGCACATTCTCCTGACAGACGCCTCCCGTGATGGGGGAGAGGTGGCGACGGAGGGGGAGGTGTGTGCGTGCGTTGGGGGGCTGTGATATTAAAGTCACTCGTCTTGTGTCTCCCCTGGGCGGAGGGAGGGAAGGCGAGAGAGGAGGAGGCAGGGAGGGGGACGTTTCACTGTTATGCCTCCCTCCCCCACCCTACCACCCCCACCTTCCAATCTCAGTCAATTACCCGAGTCCCATAATTCAATAGAGTGAAACAAGGAAGTGGCCGGGGAATTCTAATTTCATTTAAGAGCATTTATCCAAACAAATTAGACAAGTTGCAACATTATAAAATAAGCTGCCAATGTAGAAACGAGAGCAGCTTAGTTCATCACCAGGGGTGCTATGGCTGGGTGTGTGGACATGCAGAGAAAGAGAGAGAGAGACAGAAGGGTATAGAGAGAGAAAGATAGACACAGAGAGAGAGAGAGAGAGAGACACAGAGAGAAAGAGAGAGAGAGAGAGAGAGAGAGAGAGAGAGAGAGAGAAAACAAACACACCAGTGAGCTACCTGTGAGGAATGATGACAGCAGAGTATGGCTCTAATATGGCTAATATCCAGCGGCTCATCCACACAGCAGACACCTCCTTGAGGCGAGGGCCACAAATCCCTTGTGTTATATTTTGTCTTTTAAACTGCCAGGGTCGTTCTTCATCATCATCACTGTCAATGAAGCGTTATTCATTGTCAAACTAAGCCCTCTCACTCCCCCGCCTATCTCCCCTCACCCAGCAATGAACTCCTAAATCACTGCAGACTAGGATTTGAATATTTCACCGCATAATTGGAGCTTTAACCTAATCTAGGGGCGAGTGCGCTCCTCTTCTGTTTCCTGTGCGGAGGACTCAAAAGGCAAGTCGGGAACCAATTGCTTGTAATAATGAGGAACTTCTCACAGTCTGTGAGCAAGCATAATTACCACTGATCCAGATTAAGGCTTTATCAGGGGGGGACTACTGCCAGTCTAGTTGCTAGCACACATTGGCTCCTGTCAGGACTGGGGCTTCCTTTGTGCAAATATATTTGCTCTTGGTTACGATCTCCAACTCAAAGGCTCTATTAGTTGAAATGAGGGTCTGACGGGTGAGACGGTGGTGAGGTGAGACGAGCTGTTTGTCGCTCACATCAAATTCAAAAAGGAGATGTTGTTATCTGAACACATGATAAACCCCCCATAGAATTGTGCAAATATTTACTACCTCGATTTAGCTTCGCTTCAATTTCACTACAATCTGGCTATCTATCTTGAAATAAATGAACTGAGAAAATAACTGTGAAAATCACAGCACAAAAAAAAGGAACATTTCCTTATTTACACAGTTGGACTGTTTAAAACCGCACACAGCCCTTGCAAAGGCTACATGCCTGACATCCGTCATGAGACTTGTTTAATCCCTCAGACAAGGGGAGGGTAGTGGAATGTGTGTGTACCACATCATTACTAACACACATCTCCCCGTCCAAGCTACAAAGTATTCCCGACAATACACTTTTTGTGTCAATCACTGCTACCTCATGTTGAGCGTTAACTATATGCAAGTCAGTTTAAAAACACAAGTCTGCCATGCCTACCTGTCAATCGCAAGCTCTGCTATCTCCACCTGCTATCGAGCTGTCAATCACACTCCATTTCCAGACTATTTACCTGTCAAAGCCTCCCAAAACACTGCCCAGCAAAGTTATGCAGCATGGCAGTCTATCTCCATGTCAGTCTACCCTGCCGTGGGCAAGTACATGTCAGACACAGGTATTTGCTCCAGAGGGGTTTTCGCTCATGTTTTTTTGTCAATCTTTCACATCATCATGGACCCCTCCCAGCACAGGAAAGCTGTTACAGCTACATGTCCTGCCTCCATCCTGTCCACTGACACCAAGGTCAGCCAGGGAAGGCAGCTCGACCATATGAATGTCGAGTCAGAGGTGTAGAAAACTTGGTTTGAGGCTGTCTCACTGTAGGTGTTCTGTTCTGAGGAGACCTCACTGTTGACAACCTGATCTGAGGCCAGCCCACGGCGGAGACACAGCCCTGCGTGCACCCTGCCGGACTGGTGGCTGGCGCACGACCAGGCTGGATGAGCAGGGCAGGATGGTGAAGGGGTAAAGGACAGCAGTCTTGTCTTAGGGCTGGAGGGGGGGGGGGGGGGGGAGTCATTTCCAAATCAACTATGACGCCTGCTGAAAAAGGGAAGGAGGACAAAGTCTTCAGAGTGACAGGCGTTAACAGTGATCAACTAAGCCCCGGCACCCGTCAACGCCAACCCCCCGCCTTAGATACCGACGCAGCAGCGGAAGCAGATCATGACGCAAGCTGGTGGATCAGCCTGCAAGAATCCCACTTTGCCGAGGCGGCAGGATGGGAGGAGTCTCTGGGGCTGGCGTGATGATGGCCCGCGCTCCTGTGAAGGCACACCCACCCGGGCGCTGACACTCCCTGGGGTTCATGTTTGATGTCTTTGCTCTCCCACCCGCAGTCGCCCTCTCATGTCGCTTCTTCTTAATGTGTCGCAACATGTGGAACGCAGGCGTAAACAATCGGAGCCAGCCCAGAGTGTGATATTTAGCAGACTGTCTGAGTCGGTCTCCTCGGGGTGGACATGCTGCGCAACGGGACTCTGTTTGATTCAGTGGCCTGTCGAGGTTCACGCTGTAGGTGGTTCGGGGAGTAGCTCAGTGCTAAAAACGGCTCGAACGCTTGTAGGGACACTGTTTCAAATAGGGATGGTTCAGATCAGCTTGCTAGGATGTCTGATTTCAGTTTTCCCTCAAAATCGGTGATCACATGAATGGGGGTGTAAAGGAGTGAAAACGTGGAGTTCGATATTGAGGATTTGCTGCGATGTGGTCTCATAATGGAGTGCCCCACCTGTATTAGGGGGGATTTGGAATACAGTAGATGACATTGATTATCTGTGCAGTCTCCAGTCGGAGTTACTTTAGCGGGCAGGAATCCAACAAATACACATTCTGCCGTCAGAGGGGTCAGAGGGGTCAAACGGAGGTCGTTGATTTGGGTTGAGTGGTCAGATCAGGTATCAGGAGACTTCCACGTGATCGTACGCCAATAACTCGATCAGGTCTGAAGCTCATTAACTGAATCCCTGCATACAAAGCATTTAGTGTCCACGGTGTGTTACTAGAGGGGAGTCTGTTGTGTCGTGTGTTAGCGTGTACGTGGGTACATGTGTGGGTATGTACCTAAGTGGTGCGTGTACAGATGCGCGTGTTTGCGTGCGTGCGTGTGAGTGTTCCATGGCCGAGGTCTCACCGTGGTGTATTTACCCAGCTGACAGAGAGAAGGAAAGGTCTCCTGGTGAGCCTTGCGGATCTTCTCTATGATGGTCTCCAGCTCGGCTGTCATCTCGTAGCTCTCTGCCAGCTCCGGCTTGGGGCTCTCCTTCTTCTTCTTGTTCCTGTCGTTCCGAACGGCTGGGCGAGGAAGAGAAGAAGAAAGGTGTTATGTGTCAACGATGTCTCCGAAATCTCAAGGGAAAACCCATCTCTTGACACATGGATACACGGACTGGTCTCATGTCAGGGCTAATATCAGTGTCTGCAGACAGCCATTGGAACAATTTAGACCGGCTTTCACTAGTGTGGTCTGCAAACTTTCACTGAATTGCCCGTGAAGTACATTGTCAATGATGTACCTGAGTGCCTATGTCTAATTAATGTCTATTCAATAGGATTCACATAATGAGATACTCTATTCAATTCTATACACATGAAGGCCATGTGAAAACATCCTCAGTTCAAACACGTCAGACAAATGATACATCAGAACTCAACTTAAGGCAGAAAAAATACAGGTATTAATATTTTCAAGAGTCCTTGTTAGAAAGTTGGGGGACCTGTAACCATCGGAAGGCCAATGAACACTTTAACTTTGCTCTTTGGAAACATGTTCATCTCCTACCTGCGAATGAAAGAACCAAGGACACATTGAGCCCCAGACAAACACACACAGCAGACATTCCTTGGTGGGACAGCCCGAAGCACTGAGGTATGGGTCAGGGCACAACCAAAGACCCAAAAGTCCTCTGGTACTCCACAGAAACCCCCCTCAGAGGAACTCTCCCCGGGGGGTTCAGAGACGGGCAGAGGGTAACTGGGTTCTTTGGGCTCCGGAACTGACAGAGTGCCATCGCTACATCGAAGGCCTGTGATCAGCCACAGTCACCCCCGTAAGATCCAGGACTGGGGGGCGCTGACGGTGCCACGACCCCCCAAGGGAGTTCCTCGCAGCCTGGGTACACAAGACAACACGCGCATCTTCCTCTGCCCTAGTTTACAACGAGCAACCCTTTCATATTCACAGAACAAAGCTGGCGTGCAGAACCTTAAAAGAAGATGAAATAAAACTACGTATAGAGAAATATATTCATGAGCGCCTTTATAAGCACTGGCCTAGATACAGAATAGGAAAAACGTAAGAACTTTATAAAAGGGTGTGATGCCTCTGGAGTAGGCCTTTGAAGGCACAACCGGGATAATCCCGTTTGGATAACCTCGTCCCATATAAAGCCTGAGAAGGTCAAACTGTATAAATAAACACAATATACATACAATACCACTGACAATGTGCACAGACTTCCTACACCACAACAAGCACATGAGGACTTAGCCTCGGTGTGCCACCAGGAGTTTATGGTCTCTGCATATGGCTCCACAGTCTGTGAATCCTGTCCACTGTTCTGTCAGTACCCTTTATAAGCATTTAATCCCCCACAACTGTCAACTCAATCACCATAATGGCTAGGTGGATAGGGCCTTTACAGAAGGCAAGGAAGGCGTGTGTTATGGTTGGCAGGGTGGTGGTGGGGGTGGGGTACCTCTACGTGGATTAGTGTCACCGTGGAAGGGCAGCGACATCACCACTCAGGCGATTAAACAATCCATATTGTATCTTGACCTAGATGTGTCAGGCCTGTATGTGGATCCTGTGTAAATAACCCACCCTGAATGAGAAGCTTTCACCGTGATCCGTGCGTAAGGTCATTTAAACGAAGCCCCGATGATAGTGATTCAACTAATGACTCGGCCAGGACCCAAGCGGTGGGGGGGGGGGTTCGAGAGCACTGTCAGGGAGGGGCTCCAACAGCACGAGGCATGTCAACTCTGACCTCTTTAAAGGAGGTGGTGGAAGCACCGCCGACACGACCGCTTACGGTGCGGCAACCCTGAAAACACGGAGGGACCACGACACAAACAGTGGAGGAAAAGGAAGAAGGAAAAGGAAGAGGCACAGATTAATCGTTCACAGGGCGCTGTGTGTGTGGGTGTGCTGTTCCTGTATGAGGGTATGAGACACAGGCCAGGGCTGATGGCTGTGCTCTATTTGTGCTCGTCTTCCGTAAGCCCAGGCTGCCGCGCCGAGAGGCCTCGGCAGCGTCTGAGACACAGCAGAAGGTCGCTGAGTGATTCACGTTGGAGCCAGTAAACTACTGAAGGACGACCGCTACGGGCCCTCGGGGGGGGGGGGGGGGGGGGGGGGGGGGGTGAGGGGCATGGGGGGTGAGGAGGGGGAGGGACGAACCACTTACATCTCTTGAGGACGCCACAGGGGGCCACAGATGAATGTGGAGCTTTGGGTTCACCTTGCATATGAACAGTGCATGGCCCAGTTGCTGGCCAGGCTGGGGGGAGGAGGCCTGACTAAGCAGAGTTCCTCTGGCTGGGAGAGCAGGCCTCCGTCCAGCCTCTCATGGGCTCGCTGGGAGGGAAGGGCTGCTGGAGGACTTGGGTCACTGGTATCGGCTGGAAAAGGCCGGTGATCATGGTGTAGGGGCTAAGCTGGAAACTGTGACTGATCCTCTTGCCTTGTACACACACACAGATAAAACACACAGATAAAACACACACAAAAGAACAAACACATACACACAGATGGCGAGGGGGGGGGGGGTGTACATGTGTTGGGGGAAGGGGGGGGTCACCAGTCAGGATGGGGTACACACTATGCCTGGCTAGCTGGATAGAAGGCTGGGTGGTGGGCGGTGGCTCAGGAGGCTAGTGAGCCAAGAGCCATGATTCAGGAAGAGAGAGAGGTGACGGCCACACGCCCCCGGGGTGATCAATTAACCCTGCACGCCAAGAAAATGAGTGTCACTGCCAGCAGACACATCTAAATGATGCATCGGACAAGAGGCCATGAAAATAAATGGCTTTTTAATTCCCAGAGACGGACGGACGGGGGACACGGACGGGGGGTGGGGGGGTGAATGTAAGTAGCACAGGGATCTTATCTTGATGACTTTCTACCCAGGAAAACAGCTCCTAACTTCCTAATGAGAGGCTCTGCTTTTTTTGACCCTCTCTTCTCAATTTAAATTTGCACAAAATGATTTGTATTTGCATGTCGGGACTTGTCTGAAACCACCGTGAAGGGTCTTGACACCAACAAAAACGCAAATCAATCCATTCAGAACACAAACACCCTCGAGTTGTCAAGTGTTGCTGTGGAGGGCCGTCGAGCTCTGCTCCGAGTGGCCGCTTAAAGACGACACTCGAGTCCGTCGCCTCCGCTCTCGGCGGCAGGCATCTCGAGGACACTCTTTATTGAGAAATGTAGAGCCCCCTCTCCCTCCTCCCCACACACTCTCCCTCTCCCTCCCCCTCTCCCATCCACTCTCCCCACGCACACTTTCTCCCTCTCTCTCTCCCTCTCTCTCCCTGGCCGCTGTGGAGTATCCTCCAGACACTTTACTGGTCTGCTGACTCTCCGGCGATTGCGGGGATGACGATGGATGCTCGGGAAGGGAAACTCTGCAGCAGACGGCGTGGATGGTGGCGGACGCCGTTTCCCCGAGGCTGCGAGGGCCGGCCATCTGTGCTCGGCGCTCTCCGACAGATGCACCAGTAAATAAACACAATCTTTCTGAATGGCGTGCGTTCCAGCAGAAGCCTAGTCTCCATAACACATTGTGTGACTGCTTCCAACGGGAGCCAGGTGTGTCTCGCAAAACGATGCATAATTCTGTGGTGCCGGCCGTGGAGAGGGTTTAACCTAATGGCCCTGTCGGGGTGGCTGTCAGACGGGACACCTGCACTCTGACAAGATGACCTTGCGGAGGGAGAGTGATACTGATACAACTAGCCGTGGTGAGCTGGCTCCCGACCAGACGACTGGCTCTGGTCAGAAGACAGCGGTGCGCGTGGTTTAAATGCATGCTTGTGTGTTTGTTTGTTTGTTTTCTGTGTGTGTGTGTGGTGAAAAGGCATATATTTTGGCGTGCGTGTGTAAATGCATGCATGCATGCGGGTGTGTGTGTGATGGAAAGAGAAGGAGAGATTGTGTGCGTGTGACAAAAAGAGTGAGAGAGAATGTGCGTGTGTGTGTCAGACACCAGTCAGAGAGCCGAGAGATCAGCAGTCCTTCGGTCTTCCAGAGGCCTGCCTCTGATGTCAGAGAGCAGGGGACGGAGCAGAACAGTGTACAGCGGAGCAGGCTCCAGGCTGTGATGACAGCTCCCCAGTTCCCTGTCCCCCTCTGGCATTCCACACTGGGCTGGCGCCAGTCCAGAGAGCACAGCAGAAGCCAGGGAGGGAGGGAGGGGAGACACACAGATGAGTCAGGCCAGATGCCTGGAGCTTTGTCTTTACAGTCCCCTCCTCTCTCTCACACACACACACACACACACGGACACACAGACATGGACACATACAGACAGCCACCCTCCTTCACAGTTTCAGCAGATACATTCTGGATCATATCAGATCTCATGAGGCTCAGGGCCTCATGGCCGCGTATGAGAGAGATGATAGGAATAGATAACGGAGCAGCTGGACACACACACCTAACACACACACACACCTAACACACAATTCGTTCCTTTGTTTTCAGGAGTAGTTATCTGCAGATATCAGCACATGACAACCCATCAGCAGTCCTCCAGAGCATTCCATTCCCTCTTCTTACAGAAGGTTGGAGAAGTTGGGGACACAACAATATGACCCCCCACCCATGACGGGAGGCTCTCTAGCTCACAGCCCAGTGGGGGTCGGGAGAGGGGGGGGGGGGGGGGGTCGAGGGGTATTAAGACATCACCTCCTATGTTCTGCTTTTACCAGTGGGGGAGAGGAGGGGAAAAAAGAACAGCAACAAAAGGAAATAAATGGTTTCTGGCCTCGGGCCTAATGGAGTGTGAAGTGGACCTGGGCGATAACTGCTGATGCAATCAAAAGGCGCCAATAACCTGTGAAATGCAAACTGTTCCAGTGGCTAACAATGGAATGGAGCAACATGAGCATTTTTGACATTAGCAAGTGACTCCTGCTCTGGAGAGAAATGGAACATTCTAGTGTCATAATGCTGTGTTTCGAGGACAGCCCTTGCAGTTTGTACACAAGAGGCCACTATGTTCTATGATGGCAAGATACTGTATTAGATTTTGTTATATGCTGCCCTAAGCAAAACAAATAATATACTTAAAGTATACTTGCAAAGTATAAGTACAAACAAGTATTTAAATTGTCATGATTGTACGTGACAATACAAAATCAGTACATTTGTCTAAAAAAATACACAAATATGAAATATAATTAAAACGTATTAAAACTTATTTGACACATTTTAATTAGATTTCAGAGAACCTAAGGGCCCAGCTTGGGGCCCTTTCCTCTCCAGGTCAGCTCTAGAAAGGGTCTTCATTAACGCTTCTGAGTTTACTCTGAGGATAATCATATACACTGTGTTGGGTCTATATGGGCTTTGTCTCTGAGGGCCAGCACAGAAAAACTGATGAGGGCCAGCGTCTCAAGACCAATATTCTGTAATCCCACATGGATACTGTAGAGCATTATAACAACCACACACACACACACACACACACACACAGTCAGTCAACACACCATATCATACATGCCATATCATTAAAAGAAAATGACTTAATCCACAGCCCAAACTGCCTGAGCAGGACACTGTTGGATTGGACACACTGGAGACAGTCCCATGTGACTGGGAACGTGGGGGGCCTAGGAAGCGGTGTGGCTGGGATTAGTGTGGGATTAGGGATTGAGACTCACACTCTTTGGACATTCCCACTGCGAAGCACTTCTGCAGGCGGCAGTACTGACAGCGGTTCCTCGTCACCTTGTTGATGATGCAGTTCTTGTCCCTGTGACACGTGTACACCATGTTCTTCTGGATGCTTCTGCGGAAAAAACCCTTTGAGGGAGAGAGAGAAAAGGGGAGAGTTAGGGAGAGTGACATCGGGGAGGGGTGGAAGGGGAAAGGCTGAACAGGAAGAGGAAGAGTTAGATCGTCATTGTTCTGATCTCATTCGGCCGGAATCTTCTGCAGCTACACCACTTCAAAAGCCCATTTAGTGTATGCAGTCCTAGTAAGCCTGTCAGACTCAATCGTCCTCTATCAGCATGTGAAGGTGTTATGCTAGATGTATTCTGCCTTGTGTCCTGGGTGACGGGGGGGGGGGGGGGTAGGTGAGAGTTCTAGCAGCTCTTCATGGGGGAACAACGTCAAAGGAAGGTGGGTTAGGCTACAAGGCAGGGTCCTCATGAGAATGGACTGGAACACACAACACTGGGACACCTAAGTGGATCAGGACCTACAGAGAGTGGTGCAGTATGGGAGTATGAGTTTCTTGAGTTTCTGTGTGAGTGTGTGAGTTTTCTGTGTGAGTGTGTGAGTTTCTTTGGTTCTGGTGAGAGTGGGGAATAAGGGCTCTGTATTTGTCAAGGTGACTTTCAGCTTCTTACAACTCCCTCGCACAGAACTAGAGGACCAAAGCTGTCCAAAGCCAGAACTCCTTTTCTCAAATTGTATTATATATATATATATTATTATTTTTTTCTTCTGCTTCAAACTTTTACCATAGGCACCTTTTGTATTATTATAACATTCATCACTCAGGAGTATTGGTGGTTGGTTCCATTGTGAAACACATGATAACTACACATTTATTCTGCTCCCCTCAAGAGAAACACAGTGAGTAAATATCTTTTAAAGAACATTCAGAATGATGGCAAGACCAGCCCGTAATCTAATTTACTTTTATGAAGTGACTTGCTACGGTACAACAATTTATGAGTGTACGGAAGAAGAATTATACAGAATTCACAGCACACTACACGCTTTTCAGATCAGATTTAGAGTTAAAAAAAAACTGAACAGGGGTTGTCTGTGAAGTTTCAGCAACACTGAGGAGGACAAAAGATGCTAGGTTAGCAAAGAAAGAGGCAGCTTCTTTTAAGATGTTTCAGTTGTGATTCATTCGATTTTGCTCTGGGGTACTGAGCTATGATCATCCATCATTCAGGCCCTTTGCACATATTTACAGACGTCCATCTCTCTGCCTGAGGAGATCTGTGGAGAGGGTTATTGTGTGTGTGTGTGTATGTGTGTGTGTGAAAAGGGGGGTGGCTTACATTTCCATTTCCCATATGCGTCTGTGACTGATGGGACCTTGCGTTTTCATTAGAGGAGCAGAGTGCATGATGGGTAACAGATTAGATCACAGGGCTGAAACGGCTGACTCTGGAGCCCATCTGGGCCCTGCCTCCTGCATCCGTCAAATGCAGAACCGCCCCCTCGGCGCCACAGACAACATATCCACCAGCCAATCCCGTCGCAGCCCTGACAGCATGTGACCGTTCCGAGGTCACCTCCCCCAGCTGGGCATCACTCATTTTCTTAATAGAGGCCTTTATCCTGGCTGATGTAAGCTGAGCGAATTCTTATACATCCCCTGTTAGCAGTGATTGACGGCCGTTGCCGGGCATCTCTGCATGCTGCCGTGCATGGTGCCGTGGTGCATGGCTGCAGCACCCAAGGCCAGGCAGGCAGTTATCCTGCTCAAACCTGGATGACCAATCAGGATGGACGCCCAATATCTGGAGGACAGGCCGGACGCCCTTGGAGCTGTGTGTGTGTTGAGTGTGTGTGTGTTCAGGTTGGATGAGGGATCCAAGGACACTGAGGTAGTTTAACCCTGTTCATATCAGACCAGCTGGCCTAGAAGCAGCGTGTGATCATGTGCATCAAATATATCCAGGTTCCAAGTATGTGGGGACAGAAAAGACTGCTTGTCAATTAAAAATCAGATAGAGAGAGGGAGAGAGACGGAAAGTACAAGAGAGAGAATTAGACAGACAGAGAGTGAGAGGGAGAAAGAGAGAGAGAGTGAGAGAGACAGTGATAAAATGAGAGAGAGAGGGGGTAAAAGAGAGAAGGAGAAAGAGTGTGAGAGACAGCGATAGAGAATTGAGTCTTTCTGAAACTATTTCTTAGCAGCAGTCCACTCTAAGACCCTTCATCTATGTGGGGCCTCTTAGGAAAAGCTATCACTGTCTGTGATGACATAGAGCCACAGATACTTTATCACCTCTCTCTCCCTCTCTCCCTCTCTCTCCCTCTCTCCCTCTCTCTCCCTCTCTCCCTCCCTCTTTCCCTCTCAAGTATGGCCTAAGCATTTTAAATGTGTTGTTTCCCTGAATTCATGGCACAGAACAGAGACTGAAAGAACTTCTCTTATGAAGCACAGTATACGAATGTCCATCTCCTGTTGTGAGTAGTGCTCAAAACAGAGCACTTGAAGTGCTTGTGATGAACTCATTTATGTCTGTCAACCAGTTAGCATCAATGCTTTCAAAGCTGATGCTGACTAAACAACAGCAGTCTGGCCATTAAGAAACTCGAAAACACAAAGAAACTCGAAAACACATTTCCTTTGACCTGTATGCTGCAGGTATTATGAAAAGTGCACACAGAGACCAATGTTCTACTTTGCTCAGTATGGATGTACTAGTGTTCTGTAGTGCCCTCATTAACCTTTTCTCTGTCTCTCTGTCTCTCTGTCTCTCTGTCTCTCTGTCTCTCTGTCTCTCTGTCTCTCTGTCTCTCTCTCTCGCCACCCCTCCTCCACCTCTATCTCCATGACTCTGCTCTCAGCATCTTCTCTCCCTCTCTTTATTCCTTCCCCCATACTCTCGACTGCAGACCTCCGGTGATATTCTCCCGCTTGTGATCTGCTTGTTTTCTCATTTCTATCTTGGAACCCAGTATGAAAAGACCCCCTTGAGTGGAGCACTGTGTGTACCCAAGCGTCGGCGAATGGGGCCTGTTGGGGTCAAAACGGAGGATGAAATCCTCAGTTGGCTGTGGGGACACAGATGGTTGTCTCCTACCAAGGCTAGTGCTGCCACGACCTGGACACATCTCATCTGTTTCTGAAACCGTTTGCCTGGTAAGGCCCTGGCAAGACGTAATGTTAAGGGCAAGATCACCTGACACCCTACTATCTCAATCCCCTTGTTCCCCTTTGCCCCCCCCCCCCCCCATCAACCCTCCACCACCTGCCTCCACCCCCCACACCCCTACGAGGCCCCCTGGGACATGGGCTGATCCACCTGGGAGACCGACAGGGTCACTTCCCCTGGACACTTCCCCATACACCCCCCCTACCCATCCCCACCCCCCACGCCTGATAAACTGCATCTTATCAGGGATCGTAATCCACCATCTTGTTATCTTAATGGGGGAGGGATAGGGTGTCACCGCCCCAGCCGGGGCAGCTCAGGCCTTCTCGTTTACAGATTAAAAAACGAAAGTGCCGCTCCCCATCAATTATTCAGCCACAACCCAACCACCTTCCCCTCGTCCTCGCCCCCTCGACGCTCCACCGCCCCCCCCCCCTACCCTCCGTCCACCCCCCCCCCCCCCCAACTCTGGCGTTTTGTGTTGCCTGAGCATTCAGTACGGGCAGAGGGGCGGAGAAGCGGATTAGCTTTCGCTCTTAATCGCGCGGACATCTTATCGCCGTGGTGGAAAGTGGAGAGGACACTGGAGACCCCCCCCCCCCCCCCCCCCCCCGGGAAGGGAAGGGGGGGGGGGGGTTCTCTACAAAAACAAGCAAGAGAAGGGGGTTGGGCTGGGGTGCAATTTAGCCAGGCTATTACTTACACCTGCAGTTCACTGGAGAGGCGAAACACACCAATCAAAGAGGATGGGGGGCATGGGCAAAGGTACGACAGGGAAAGAGTGAGGGAGGGAAGGATGGAGGTTGTGTTACGGGAGCGGAGGGGAACAGGGTTGCGGTTCACCTTTTGTGTGAGCTGTGTTCCTCTGTTGAACATGGGAGAGGTGACGACCGAGGCTGGGTACCATTGAAAAGACAGAGTAAATAAGAGAGCAAAAAAGGAGCCCGTCCCACACAAAGACCGGCTTTGTTGCCGTGGTGAACGTGAAACCCCAACAGATAAGACACACACATAAGAGGTACAGGCCCTGGAGAGCTGCAGTCAAATGGGTCCTGCACAACAGTGCACAAGAGGGATGAGAAGAGCCATCCATCCAGCCGCCGCCCGCCCCCCCCCCCCCCCCCCCCCTCCTCCTGTCTCCACATTTTTCCCTCTCTTTCTCGACTCTCCAATCCGGAAACAAACAGCACCGCAACCCGACCAGTTCTTATCTTCACATCGCGAGCCCGAAGACCACAGATGGGCCGGCTAAGCGAAGCGAGAGAGAAGGAGGGATGAGGGATACGGTGGGGAAGGACGAAGAGGGAGAGGGTGAGGGCGAGCGAGAGGCCGTGAGAGGCTTTTCAAAGGAGCGGGTGACTCACCTCGCCTGCCCTGAATGGAATCAGAGACAGAGGGAGCGAGCGAGAGCGAGGGAAAGAGACTGAAAGAGAGAGAAGAAAGACAGGATGGTAGAGAGAATGAAGAGGGGCCCCCCCAGATGGGTTTCGGATCTCCCTCCGACCCACAAACGCTCCACTGTAACTCCAGTCTTCTTCAGACGGTCTGTCTCCATTGAGCTCTGAGTTTTCACCTCAGCCACGCAGGGACCTGCGGGGGGGGGGGGGGGGGGTGAGGGGGAAAGGGTGGGGGTGAGGGGTTGTCTCTCAACAGCCAGCTTTGACAGCTCGCTCTCAGAAAGGTAGTCTAGGATTGATGGGCTGACACCCCCCCCCCTTTAACTAGGCCAAACACTGAAAATAACAGCTGACGGGCAGGATGAATTACACAGTTTGCAGCTACTTTACATTCAGACACTCTCCAAGCACACATGATCCTTTATATGTGTGTACGTCTTCACCTCCCCTTTCACACCGGCCCACTAACCGGGGCAGAACACTGCTGTTGGCGTCGGTCTCAACGATCTCGCCCGTGTTCACTGACCCCCTGTTGGTCAGCGATTGGCTCCTGAACATGAAATGCCTGCACGAGTATCGTTTACGCTGCGTAACGCTGAAACTATCTTTGCATGACTGTGATGCCAAAAGCAGAAATTATTTAAATAACTAGTCGGACATACCTGTAATATTACTGTGACACAGTTCATAAGGTTAAAATTGGGATTTGATAACACATTTAGGTGGTAAACTGTAAAAGTCATCAACTGCACCGTGTATGACCTCATTGGTGTGAAAAAGGTACAGAGATTTTGGCACCCATTTCACTTGTTCCAGTTCAACACGCTCTCAACTGTTTACATTTGTTTGCCTAGTGGGTGTCATGATAAAGAGCCTTGTTTGACTGTCTGAGAGTCATTCTCTCCACACATACAACAGGACCCAGTCTACGGCAAACTCCTCTCAGGACAAAAGCAAACAGTCCACACCTCACTGTGGATCCAATCACACTTCTCCCACCTCCGGAAAAAGAACCAAACGCACACTAATACAAATATTTCTCTAACCCATGTACCGGTTCGCACACACAGAGATTCAGACACTCGCATACCCAGGCAACCGCGCTTCAGACAGTCTGAAAAACATCTGAAAGAATACAAACATTTTCTGTAACATGGGATTGGCCATGAAGAGAAGGGACACAAAACAAATTTCACCAGTTGAGCAGAAAATGCCATCAAAGGAGAGGGAGGCAGGACCAGTTAGGATAATCAGATCCACTTTCCGTCACACCCGTCCATGTGCCGAGCGTACTTGACCTTCTCCATTTGATTTCTCTCTCTATTAGAACTCAGGCGCTTTCATGTTGTAGAACGTTGACAAATCACATTATAGACTGTGTGTTAGCAGCTTCCGTCCTGCACTGAAGGAGGGGTCTACGTTATTATGACAGGCAGAACAGAGCCGCAGAGAGGCCCTAACAGATCCTAAACACCCCTCTCCCTCTCCCTCTCCCTCTCCCTCTCCCTCTCCCTCTCCCTCTCCCTCTCCCTCTCCCTCTCCCTCTCCCTCACCCTCACCCTCTCCCTCTCCCTCTCCCTCTCCCTCACTCTCACTCTCTGTTTTCTATCTCCCTCTCTCCTGGCCTATCTTCTTGCTTTCCCCTCTTTTTCCTCTTTCTCTCTCCCTCTTCCCGCTCTAAACTGTCATCAAAACAAAGCTTATAATCATTCATTCCACATCTCTATCAGACAACAGGAAGTAAGTAAAGGTATTCGAAAAAACCCAATAACAGAGAGGTGTGGAGAGAAGGTCCTGGGAGACTGGAGCATGCTAAACAGCTCTGGGTGAGCCACATCCATGTGTGTGTGTGTGTTTGTACGCTCGTGTGAGTGTGTGTAGGTGCGCTCGTGTGTGTGTGAGTGTTGGGGGGGGGTCGTATGGATGTTTGACACACAGATTTAGCGGAAGTGTGTAGAAGGCAGCACAAAATCACTATATTAATTTTCTTAAAATGGATTCAAAAAAGATGTGGCCTTCCTCCCTCCTGCTTGTCAACCTGGTTCAGTCAAACCAATCCCTTTATACCCACGCCACAGTACTAAAGAACAAGGGGAGGGAAGGGGCAGGCGTTTTTGCCCAAAAACTGTCAGCAAGGACAAGGTACTAAAATACTTTATCCTTGTCGGTTTTTGAAACATTTTCAAAAACCTTCATGTGGGTCTTAGTTGGCTGTACACGATACACAATTTGACAGGCCTTCCAAACAACCCCTTACTGTTTCACACGTTTCACATGTTTCACACCAGTCAGTTATGCCTTATTCACACTGCTGTGACTGCCCTCGGCTCCGATGTTCCCAGGCTGATACAGTCGGCCCGCAGCTACGGAGACATGTTGAAGAGCATACTGTACCAGCCAAACCAAGTTCCCTCATAAGCGACCTCACTTGGAACACACAGGAGCGCGATGAGGGTGAGACAGCCTTGAAGACTATACTGGGTCCAGAACACTCAGACTTTCATCCAGGCAGCCCACCACAAAGCTCCATTCTGCTTCTGACAGCTGAAGAGAGATAGATAAGAGCTGGTCTCCACTTTTCTAAGTACATCCACCAGACCATAGGTAGCCAAAGAACAGCTACACGCCTGTGACAGGCTATTTGATTCAAGTCTACTACAACTGTGCCTTTTAAAATAATTTATGGCCTGCTAGTTTTTCAATAGACCTGTAATAATAGGCTTCCATTGTAGTTAAGCTTCTGAAACTTACAATGGTCTCCATTTATTGAATCCTCCACTTGTTGAAAAGTATACACTCCTATAAATGTTGTAATCAACCTGAAAAGAAGCAACATTCAAGAGTTGATTCCCTATCTCTCATGCCTCGCTAACTAACTGTCACTGAAGCTTTCCTTGCCCAGCATAGTCAAGTTAGTTTCACAGTGTTTACCATTTGACAGTTATTTCATGATTCTATGGTATTGAAACCAGATTCAAGGCCTATTCCCCCTAGCCTGAGGCACTAGCGTAAAAGTAACTTTTACTTTAGGACACAAAGGAGGGTGACACCAGCACTGTGTGACATTGGCAGACAGGAACACTGGAGGGCCCCTTGACAAAGAGCCGTCTTGACTTTGCGGCCTCCCTGACTGAGAACGAGGAGATAGCAGGCTGTCTTTGCATATGCATGCGCTTCTGGAGACCCATATGTCTGCTCTCCTTTTTACCAAGTCAAATCACATGCCCTCCACACATATCAAACAGAGTGTGTTCTTCTGTCAGATCATGGAAATGAAGGGGACCTGGGAGCAACGATGAAAAATCTCTAAAAGCTCAAACACACACACACACACACACACACACACACACACACACACACACACACACACACACACACACACACACACACACACACACACACACACACGTACGCACACACACATTCACATTAACTTAAGCTTTATTTGTTTGCAAGTGTAATTCGATCATTCACAGCGCTCTCCAGTGAAACTCAGGAGAGTGTGTAAAACCCTACAGCTGTGGGAGCACGCTCCGTTGAGCCTGTCCAATAGCAGGGCTCGGCCCCTTACACCCAGGACTACAATGCCTTTGCCATGGAGACTGAAACACGACACAGTCAAAGCTATAATCCGTCGCCTAATCCTTCCTAGTCAAGATGTCACAGAAATCAAAAGCTATTCTACCATGAGTTTGGCTATTTTTACATCTGTGCCTCACACAGTGGGGGTATATGTGCCATGAAACCATCTCACGCTCCCCCTGTTCTCACAAGCACTCAGGGAGACGTTGGCGTCTGTGTAGACCCTGCATGTGCCTTGAAGGGAAGAGGGGGTCAAAGGAGTTTGTTTATTGTTCGGACGTTATGATATAGGACGAGAATGACCGTTAGGAAAGTGTGTGTGTGTGTGTGTGTGAAAGTAGTTGTTTACAAGCAATGTGTCAATGTTTTCTGTTTTAATTGCAGTTGCTTTGCCTTCAAAATCCCCTCCAGTGTACGTATTCATATTATAACTCAATGGAGGTTGGCTGTGGGATAACGGTCAGGGGTTACGGCAGGCATAAGCCAAGGCTTAAATCATTGGATTCATGGCCACCTTGGTTGTCCAGGGAGAACTCAGTTTGACCCGAACCCCTGTGAGTGAGCTGATCACCACCTTCACTAAAAACTCCAAAGGATTTCTGGAATTCCTTCTATTCAATTACACATGGAGAGAGGGGGACAGAGAGAGAGAGAGAGAGAGAGAGAGAGAGAGAGAGAGAGAGAGAGAGAGAGAGAGAGAGAGAGAGAGAGAGAGAGAGAGAGAGAGAGGGAGAGAGAGAGAGACAGAGAGAGAGACAGAGAGAGAGAGAGGGAGAGAGAGACGGAGAGAGAGAGAGAGAGAGAGAGAGAGAGAGAGAGAGAGAGAGAGAGAGAGAGAGAGAGAGAGAGAGAGAGAGAGAGAGAGAGAGAGAGAGAGAGAGAGAGAGAGAGAGAAAGAAAGACAGAGAGAGAGACAGAGAGAAAGACAGAGAGAGAAAGACAGAGAGAAAGACAGAGAGAAGGTAAATGAGAGCACTACAGAACACTAGTACATCCATACTGAGCAGAGTAGAACATTGGTCCCTGTGTGCCCTTTCCATAATACCTGCAGCATAACAGGTCAAGGAGTGTGTTTTCGAGTTTCTTAATGGCCAGACTGCTGCTGTTTACTCAGCATCAGCTTTGAAAGCATTGATTCTAACTGGTTGACAGACATAAATGAGTTCAAAAAATAAATGAGTTGTCTCCATCAAGCCATGAATTCAGGGAAACAACACATTTAAAATGCTTAGGACATACTTCATCTTTGAATCTGTTGTTGATTTCCTGTTAAATCTTACTAGCCAATATAACATAATACGGTGGACGATATGATTTCGGATTACCTCAGTGATTCCTTGTTAATCATGTGTCTGTAATTGTAGATACCTGACTGTGTTTGAAGGGTTAGCTCCAAACAAGCGCTGAGAGAAAGTCTGGTTCGGTTGGCCAGCCGGAAGCTTACCTTGCATCCCTCACAGGCGCTGACGCCATAGTGGTACCCAGAGGACTTGTCCTGGCACACGAAGCAGGGCTTGTAGACTCGTGGTGGGGGCAGCGGAGATGGCGGACTGGGGACAAGCTCCTCAGAGCTGGTGCTCTGGGTCTCGATGGCTGCGGAGGGAACAGGCAGGAGAGATGTGAGCGAGGATCGGAGGACAGTGGCCAGGTCAGGGCATGCTGCCGAGACAATAGACCATGAGCAAATTGTGGTTTTGAGAATCAACGTTTTTTTCCACCTGTTTGCTACGAACGAGAATATATTTTTTCCGGTTTGCGTACATGCGCGGCCATGGGACCGAGGCTTTTGGGACATTTCCAAATGAAACCCCCATGCGTATGCATTCATACTTAATGATTTTCTGAGAAGCCCACCTGTGGCCCTATTAGGGTGCACTTTAATGCACAGTGGAATGGCTGGGTCAAACAAGGTACTGTGTGTTCTCTTTTCAATTTCCCAGAGTGCTGTCCTATCCCTGTCCCCGCTCCATCGATCGGCACACAGTCCTTCCAGCAGGTTGACTCATTGGATTACATTCTTCCGTACTTCATCAGAGCAAACTTAGTTATACATCATTAGAGGCCAACTCCATGCAACCCCTTCCCTTCCCCCGGTGGTTACATCTAATCTGCTACTAGATTGAACCTCAAAGGCTGTTGATTCAACCAAACATTAAGGTTTGACCGCAAAATGGTTGTGTTATGCAGTGGAGAGCCATATGGATGAGAGGGAAGATTGAAGTGTTAGTGTGTATGTCTCTTTGTTTGAGTGTTTTTGTTGTTGGACGAAGGTCAGGATAGCTTGTTCATTCAAATTAAACCAAGCCATTATAAAAAGCATTCTTGTCCAGTCAGTCATTTGAAGGTAAAATGATTGATTTCTAAAGCAAAAATAATGAAAAGACACTTCCAGTGACTTGACTTGAACCGGATTTAATTGAATGAGACAGACATTTATATCTGGTCAGTTAGCTGTTCATCTCATTGCCAAAATGGTTTTCCCTCTGATGTGCCTAGCAGGGAGCAGAGTGAGCTTGGAGCCCGTTGGAATCATATGAAGAGACTGTCCCTCCACAGGGGGTTTCATCCAGTTTTATAAACCCACGCATGGGAATCATCTGTAGTATGTAAAACAAGGTGTTCCGTGTTCACATTACAGGGTTCCTGGCGTAACCACTGAGCCACAACACAAATGTATATTACATTTCCCAGGTGGCATGGAGCACTATACTCCTGTACCTGCCTGGTAAAAAAAAAAAAAAAAAACCTTCATGTAACTGATCTACCCTCGGAGCGTTTGAGACGGCTGGATAGCTACACAGAGGAGAGAGGGGTATTGCCTTCAACCTATTTCACCATGCAGGCGTACAGTTCACTTGGCCGCTGCCTATTTGAAACTCATGGCTGCTTCTAAGAGGCGCTGTGGACACCTGCAGACAGATGGGGCACAGAAGATGCATCCCTCGCCACTTTAAGTGTGTGTGTGTGAGAGAGAGAGAGAGGCTCCGCTGTATAGCCTGTTGGGCGCAGGGGACCTTTTTTCCATTTTCCGAGTGATTAAACCTGGACGTGACGGAGTCAACTTCCCTGCATGTTAACATACACACACACAGCACAGCTAGAAGAATGAAGGACAGCCACAGACAAGCGCACAGCTCAATGCGGGTTAGAGAAGACAGAGAAAAATGTCTGATGGTTTCTCCTCCTGAAATCTTAGCCCCCAGTTGAACCTGGCAGGGGGGGTCAAACATACACACCTTGTTGGAAGCATGTTTTCTGAATTTACAGGGAGGGAAAGTGGGGAGTGAAAACAAAACTCCTGATTTGTCAAGTCCAGCGTAACTAAGGGGGCATGAAAACTCGGATGTGTGCGTGTGTGTGTGTGTGATGTCTGCGTGTGTGTGACGTGTATGTGCGTATGCTCGTGCGAGGAGAAGCGACCCAGGCAGGCTCTGTAGGGGTCGGTTCATCCCCTGTCCTGCGGGGAAACACCTCCTGTCCACCTTTTCCACTCTGACTTCTGGCCAGTGACATGGCAAAAGATCACAGTCCTCCTTATCCCTTCTGGTCTGCGGGACACACAGATGGCAAGAGACCTGAGGCAGGGTCTGTTCTCTGTTCCACACACCGCACGCAATTGAACACAATGATATCGCAATGGCACCGAATTGGGTCAAAGCGGCTTTAAGCAACTAATCACAGAAGAGCAGTTGTCTCTGAATTCCACAATTTGTTTAGAAACCCCCAAAACTGACAAGGACCCGCATGGAGGCGCAAGAGCAGGTAAGAGACCAGGAGGGGAAGGGATAGAGTGCATGTGAAGTGGGAGTTAGTAAGAGAGCGTGAGACGGAGAGAGAGAGGGAGGAAAGAGGAGAAAAAGAGAGGAGGGCAGAGAGAAATGTTCTGCTATTCCCCAGGCTATTTGTGTATTTGGTCTGGTCTGAGGGGCGGCTGTGGTGATATGGGTGTGGAACGGTGGGCATAGTACTGGAGGATTAGGGGTTTATTGCGCTGAAACGTTGGGATCATTGAATACAGTCCCCCTCCTGGACTCAGCTGACAGTTTATCCAGTCTGGAAGTGTTTTTCTCCCTCTTCCTCCGGCTTCTCTGCAGGAACGGAGAGCACATAGCTCACATCCTCGAGGCCCAGAGTCAGAGGAAACGTCAGAGTTCACCCAGAGTACACCAAATTAGAACCAGCTTTCCTCAGCACTCGCAGACTCTACACATTTGATTGTGATGGATATACATAAGCCCCTTAAACACTTAAAAAGAAAGAAAAAAAAGGACAATGAAAAACAGCATACTAAATGTTTTCGAAGATTTCACCTACAAAAGTCCCTTCTCAGGAAGGGAACTGGCTTGGTAAAATCTATAGGGTGGTGGGAGTTGAAGTGTGTGTGTGTGTGTGTGTGTGGGGGGGGGGGGCTTCTGAACAGCTTCAGGGGACACGTTGTGCATAAAACTGGCCACATCACCGAAAGATAACATCAAAGTAAAATGTTTCAACTGATCAAGACATGGGGCAAAAGCCTGAATCAGGGTACCAGAGCTGAATGAACCTGGGTCCCTCAGAGGAATAGCACCACTCTCAGCACTGTTCCCTTCCTTTGACCTCTCTACAACCCCCGTGACCCCAATATGACTTCTGCTGAGAGGTCAAACTAGCGCTGGGGGCGGGTCGCAGGGCAATCATCTCTTCTAAACTCCATGTAGCACAAGCACAACAGGTGCGCTCCAACTTCAAAGCTCTAATAAAGACAGAGTGGGGAACTATGAGTTGTAAAAGAAGGAGAGAGCGAAGAGGGAAGAAGAGAGGAAAAGAAGGGGGATGGAGAGTTCCAGTGGGAAGTAGGGAAATGTCATAGTTTTTTTTTTATCCTTGGAAATTGTTGCCTTACAAGCTGGCCTGTGTTATGATTTTATGCTCCCCAGCCAGAACTTTAAGTGGTAATTTGATCCTGACGAAAGCTCTGAAGTTGTTAAAACATGTCAAGTCCGCTCTTTCCTAAGCTCCACACTGGGTGAGTCAGCCAACAGTGTAAGGAAAGTCTGCCTAAACGAGAGTGTCTTGCAGAGGACCAATAACACACTTCAGCAGAAGGATTATTTGAAGGTTGGAAAATTCATCAAATTCAAATAATTTCTTATTCATCAGCCCTAGGAACCAGACACAACATCACCATCAACTGAATCATGAAAAAAGGAGGAATTTTTCAGTCATGCAGACGAAGCATGGCCTGTCAACAGACAGCTTCCCCTCGTTTCAAAGTTGTACACAGCTTTTAACACCGCCACCCACCACCACCACCCCCCTATCCCACTAAGCTGTCATTTGCAGGCATGCAAAATTCACTTTGTGTGCAAGCTGTGCCAATAGCTTTTCATGTCCTTATCAGAGGCGCATACGCCTTGAAGACAGAGACCCTCCAATTAGCCTATATCACAAACATACACTGAACACTATATTATGCTGTAATCTTGTCGATCTGTTTGTATCAAAGAGAGGACCTCAAATGACTGTGAGAAGACATGCAGTCTCATGGGCAGCCAGTGTAACTGCCAATATTAAGCTCTAATTTTTTTAGCAAGTGTGTGCATTCATATTATAATCAAAGGGAATTATCTCTGGCACACCATACTGACCACATACTGCACTGTTTTTACACGCTTGAGTAAACACACACACAAACACAAGACTCCTACGTGACATGTCTCTTTGAAACAACAACAACAATTATCTGTGTGACAAAACATCCCATCATAAAAATGATTTCCTCCCAGCTTTGTCTAACCTGCATGGATAATGTTGGAGGTAGTGACAAGAGCAAATTATATAATTAGGGCACAATGGACAGGGGGTTATTCTCTCAGTAAAAACACACCTTACAATTTTGTACAAAGGTAGACATGAACATTCCAAATTAACATCTCAACTAAAAAGGAGAAGTGTGTTGGAGAAGCTTTCGCTGACAATGTAGCTAATTAATTCCCAGGGGCTTTCCATTATCCTGAATAAATAATTTAATAAGGCAACATTTCAATGAACTCGCTCAGGAAGCTTTTCAAATCAAAGTCTAATTCATACTGTGCTTTATTCAAACATGAGAGGGCAAAAGGTTTCCAGCACAATGGCACAAAAGGCTAATGTGTATGTGTGTGAACCAGCATCCAGAAATAAACTCCAATCAACGTTATCTTGTTCTGATCCACGGCCTGGTTGATGAATTCAATCTTTTTATCAGCCTAATTTGCGTTCTACTTTTAATGGCAGTGATATTCTAATTGCACTGAATTGCAAATCAAAGGCACCTAGGTGTCATTTTTAATTACAGTGATCATTTATTTTAATGCCGAAGATGATTTAATTATTCCTGGTTGCTTAAGCAACACACATGCTGTAATGAGTTAACAGGGAAACTGTGTTTTCTAATATGATCCCAGCAAAGATATGCAGGAACTCAGCCCACCATTCTCACGAGTCTTTGGATTACTGTGTCACCTCAAAAATGTACTCGTGTAAATATGTTAACGCCTGAAATGACACAATTTGTAAGATTATTACAGATTTTTTCTAAAGCCAAAGCAAATCAATAAACAAATGTTTTGACATTGTTGTTGTAGCCTACTTGATACTATAATGAACTTAAACTAAAACAAACCTTGTGATTCTTTTCATCAATAGATCTATTTTTATATTGTTATTATATTTAGCATCTATAATTATATCGTTTATCATACCAATCATTGTCACTCCTGCTGTGGGGTTACCGATTAGATTTTTTGTTTTTGTATTTGATGAATTGGTTAACCCAGAGTTCTGTCAATACATTTATGACCAGAAAAACATAAATGGCCTAATAAAATCTAAGCTTTGACACAATGATCCAGAAAAACGGTTTGATCAAACAAATTGCTTGTGTAAAGAGCAAATGGATTGAGGAACTTCTAGTAGCAACCTTTTCCACTTTACCTTCACTGATAAGAAACCCCTCAAGACTAATGTGTGCCCCTCGAGCAAACATGTCCCGGGAAGTGCCAGTGAGACAGCGCTTAAGCTTATCTTTACGCCGTCGTTATATTTTCAAAATAAATCACGGAACAGGAGGGGATAGGGCTAAACAAACACTTCACGTGCTTGGATATCGCGCTTTCACAATAAGCGAAGGCTCAGACAAACACAGATAAGCCAACTATTTCCATATTAACCATCTGAAACGGTATGAGTTGCAGTTTAGCAACTTGTGAGGGGATATGAATGGAAGCCATTAGTCTTCCCATAAAAAAGAGACAGTCTAATGTGACTTGTTTAAAATGCAGAGATTGATTTGACGTCTAACATTTGTAGCCAGCTAACGGTTGAAATTTCGACTGGACATTTATCTAAATGAGCGTCCTATCGGACTTCTCCGAGGTCTAGGTGACTGGCCGCCCCCTGTCATCTCTCGTGCTGGGGTGGAGGTGTCAAAGCGCAGCCTGAGTTTACTCTTAGCATTCCTTAGTCCGGTGTGGGACATGCAATCAGATAAAGAACATAGGCTACATCAGCAAGTTAAGACTGCTTCAATGGCCAGAATTTATGACCCGGTGGATAAAATATGGCTCTGTAAAGGACTCTTAAAGTTTGATCTAGTTAGTGAGCTGCTTCAATTCGTCCGATCAAGCCCTCAAGTTTTTGGAATTGAACTCTGTACAGTGCGCATTATAATTATGCTTGGCAGGCCAGTAGCCTACCTAAACGAGTGACACCAGGGCCGTAACTACCATTGAGGACACCGAGGTCGTGTCCTCTGTATTTTTTTTTCGTATTTCTGTATTTTTTTTTTGCTTAAATTGTGGTATATAAACTCAAAATAAAGTACACGTGAAACTGACTGCAGGACGATGATCTTGGTCTCCCACAAACCGTAACGTGATTTTATACTTAAAGAGCCGAGTAGCTCAAGAGTTTGGACATACGTGCTGGGCGTCATCAACAAAACGTACTGTCGTTATGGTAACCACCAAACACAAGTCGGACGCTGATGTTACCGCCATAGACATACCGCTACTGTTAGTGAATAGCCTATGTTAGTTAAAGTCACTGGAAGAGGAGCGCAGCAAACTAAACATGTAGGTTAAGAGAAGTTTAAGTGGCAGATGACTGTGAGAAGAAAGATTCATTTTCATGTGGAAATATTTGTATTGCAGCAGCGTACTACTCAGATAAGGAAACATCAAATCAAAGTTTGGTTAACTCCGTCAGTACCGGTTGTCAATCAATTTCCACCGGTTGAATCAACATTCATTTTGCGATTGATATGTCATTGATGTGATTGATTGAAAATGAAATTCTGTGGCAATTGGGAAATATCAAACTGACTCGCTATCGCTCGGTCGATACGTTCCAGCCTCAGTTTGATATTTCCCGGCATGACCGAACGGTCGAGGTTAGTAAGTAGTTTATTATATGGCAATTTTAGATTATTTTCATTTTGTAAACGAAAATAAATGGTACCTTTAGGCTAATTGTAGCTAGCTCTCAAGTCTTCTCACGGTGTGTTTCATGTGTTGCCAAGCAACTCATTGCTTTTGATAGAAAGCGGACAACATGGTTCTGCTAAAATGGCTTTAATTTCATCACAAAATAACGACACAAGTGATTCAAAGAGTCTGGTCTTCATCCTCACTTTCGATGACAAAGCTTTTCAGCATCATCTGGATAGTCAAACTCAGCAGCTGACTCGTCGATATCGCTCATTTTGAAGCTGACGTCAGAGGGCAATACGGATCCGTATTGACCGGCGAGGAGGGCAATACGCGGCTGGGGTGACTACCCATTATCCAATCAGAACGCTCGTACCGTCGTTGCCATATAATAATAATTTAAAAAAAATTGTGGTAACTTGCCCTTACTTCATGAGTCCCATAAAGGTCCTTCAAAAAGCCTCAGAATGCCCCATGTTTACCTCAAAATTTAAAAAGCTCCACACCGCCCCATATTAAAAAGTCATAATGATGATGTTTTTGCTCCTTAAGACTCAATAAGAGAAAATGGCCATATTTAAATAATGTAATTTAAAAAAATTCCGGGGGAGCATGCCCCCGAACCCGCCAAGAAGTTCTGACTCATAACCTCAGTATTTTTTGGGCCCTGCGTACGGCCCTGAGTGACACTAACTAGCCCACTACACTTTGTGACAGGCAACTTGCCGTCACACCGTTTCTAGCACACTATCATGATTTAATGAGCAATAAAGAGGATGGAAGGGCCCCCAGTCTTCAACTTGCGTGTGCTTGTCAGAAAATGCAATATTTGTATGAAACGCTAATTAAGCAATATCCTAGTTTACTTTAAGAAACACTTATTCAGCCTATACATTTAGATGAATAATAGTCGAGATAATGTTTAAGACAAGTGTGGGAAACACCTGTGGCATGGATAAGTAACCTGTTATTTATCGATATCTACTCCGACTGGAGTTTTGTACCACTGGTATTAAGGCATGCTTTAACCTATATAGGCTACATTTAGAAAACAATTGAACAACTAAAAGCTGAACCTACACTGAGCGCTCCGGCGATGCTGCCAATCTCTTTGAGTCAGTCCGCTGAAGCATGCTTTCAATGCCTTTTCCTGCAGCATACACGAAGAGGGACCCGAAGTGTAGAAATCCAGCATTTGTCCTGGACTCACGGCAAGCACATCCATACAGTCAAACATGATGGAGCTTTGCAACTGTATACTATTATATGTTTTGTCCTTTAGCATGAATAAGAACTGCAAACATAAGTCCACAGAACTCCATCAAAGTCTGTCCCTTTTTTGGCACGTATATCTTGGTAGGCAATTCTTCCTTGTGTAGATTCATGAATAATGACAGACACCCCTGTTAAAAGCTTGAAATTGATCCAAATGGTAATTTGCCATTTTACTGCGTTGTCAAGTTATTGCGATGATAGGTGTGTCAGCCAGTCACCTCCGTAATATCCCAACGTGTTTATCGCGAAACGTTGTCCACTGCCGTCCCGTAGGTTTACAAACACAAGAGAGAGTCCTCGCTCGAGCCCGCGGTATTGAAATATTATTTTATAAATATCATAGATCGCGTTTAAAACCACATCTCCCTTTCGATGACGAATTGGTTATCCTGCCTCCACGCAGCTCATTTCCTACTAGTTTTGTCACAGAGAATGAAAGATTGAATTGCCTAATATATGCGAGTGAACTTTCTATGAACCCTTCCGAGGCTGCTAACCTTCAAATGACCCAACCAGTCTGACATCACCAAGTCCCAGGATTCTCACACAGCCTCAAAACCACAAGCACTTCTGCAGCGGGAGCGAGGCAGAAAAGAGAAACGCTTCTAAGAACGTCCTTTCTTTAGTAGGAAACACATTTCCTTAAACAAAACATAGGTTTCCTCAATATCTTTAATGTAGGCTATCCCACGAAGCGGGATTTTGCCCGTTTTACCTACAATTTACAGCAGTTTATTCAAGTTTTAGATCGTGTTTCTTACGGCAGTGTGCGCTTGCAATTATGAAAAATATTTCTAAAAAGTTAAACAAAAGAAGAATTCAGTTACAACGAACGTTTTCCCCATTTTTTGAGCATGCCTCGACATCGTACGATTTTCGATGTCAAAATGAGCGCATTAAACTCAGCACTTCATGACTTATAGTGTAGACTATTATGGTAGCATATCGCTCCTCAATGCTTCCCTATCACGAACATGAATATGTCAATTAATTAAAATGTTGATTATTGCATAAAAAACAACATAACAAATGTATTCTAAAGTTCTCAATCATAACAGTAATAGACATTAGCACATGCGTAAATAGCCCTAAGCCTTTAAGATGTGTTACTATCATACTAATTATCATCATCTTAACATGTTATTAGCCTTTCAGGTATAATGCATGTGTTACGTTTCAGTATCAAGCAACTGAATAACTTGCTGCAGAAAGGCAGGTTTCACACACCAGGGTTAATAATCAGACAGTAGCCTATTATTCAGTCACAGCTCCAATTATTCCCAAATAAATGTACACTTTACCTGAAATACACTAGTTGGCAGACATTCCTTTCTCTCTCTCTCACACACACACATACGCACACACACTCTCACTCCCTCCCACCATTCACTCTCTCTTTCCATCTCTCTGTCACAGGATAGGAGCAGTAGGAGTCTGCCCCTCACCACGACTGAGTAAACAGACCATTACAGCCCTGCATGGGCTCCAAACTCTTGTCCAGGCCACAACCGCAGGCTGGCTTTCAGCTGATGTTCCAAAAAATAGATCACTTCCTGGTTACCAGGACGGCAGGAGGAACAATTTGCCATGTTACTGCTGAGCTATACTTCCGTTAAGGTGAATATTGTTACAGTAGTAAGCCCAACTAAGAAGCTGATTTGACATTGAGGAAAAAGTTATTTATGTGGAAGGGTCGTTCTGAACTAGACTAATTAACAGCTGTTAACAGCTGTCCTTCAACATGAAGAAGAAAATGTCAATAGTGAATTGATCTTGACATCTTCAAAATTACGCTCTGGATAAGAGCATCTGCTAAGTGAACAAATGTAAATTAATAACACCTTTGTTTTTTGTTTGTTAGTGCTCATATATGCTCTGCATGTACGCTCTGCACTCCATGGGAACTTTAGCACTGATTACATGTTCTACCTAGCATGTTTATTGCTTGTAAGATACAAACACGTAAAGTCAGCAGCAGGCCATGTTAAGAGGGTCAATTCCTAGAAACTGATACAGAGCCTCCAGTTACAATACCAAACTATCAGTAACAGCTGTCATAGGTGCACGTTACATGAAACAAATCTGACAAACTGTAACCCTGTAACTCTGTAACCCGTCCAAATTCTCGGACTCCTCTTGTTGCAATAATATGATATGATGGTCCTTGTATGAACATGATGTTTCAGAGAGAGAGAGAGAGAGAGAGAGAGATGTGCTCGTTCACTGAGGGGAGAACTATCCCCACGGAGCTTATGAATACTGCAGCAGGGCCGACAACCGAGCTGAAAAGGTACCCGAGCCCCCCCACGTACACCACCTGACCCCCGCTGCTCACCCACTGTAACAGTAGCCCCCCCCCCAACCCCCCACCCCCCCACCCCCCACCCCCACCCCCCATTAGCCAGTCCATGCAGGTAATGAATACACCTGGATATACACCTGTAATTAGAAGGTGATAATGAACCCGTCCATCAAGATAAGCCGCTTTCTGGCATCGATGCCCCGCAGCTCTTGGCAGCCACTGGCCAAAGGCACCGGCCCGTGATGCTAAGAGTATACAGCTGATCATTTAATAAGGCCGGATAAAGCTTGACTTTTTTTTTTTAAGAGCGTCACACTGGTCAGACAGCGTTCGGCCATCTTTATGTTTAGTTTTGCATGGTCAATGCTTGGAGGTGTATACAACTCCTAATGTATAGTCTGCAGCCTCAAGCATCTTTAACATAATTTTTCAATTTTACTTTCAGTAACATATAAATAAGAAGAGTCTGTTTTATAGAACTTGTTAATTCCTCCATGATTTTTATATAGTTTGAACAACAATTTCTTATCTGCACATGCACTCAGCCCACATGTAATTTAATTGAGCTTGCATGACAAAAGCTAGGATTATTTTTCAGGAGGACTTGCAGTGAACCCAGCTTCTCCCAGTCTTCAATAGGAATCATCATTTGCTCATACATTTCCAGAATCCTGTACCGAATCCTCTACCTCAATCAACAACAGTTTATATAAAGCAAAGCCACCACTCAATATAGACTGACACGTTGTTTCCACACCCTTCATTGCCTGAGTGCAGAAAACAACCATTCATTTGTATAGTCTCAAATGTTTAGGGAATTTGATTATATATTGTTCAATGAATTTATTCAAACAATTGACCTAATGTGTGATTTGGAAACAGAGAAAGTAAAGCTAACTAAACCCAAGTTGTGCAATTGCTTGTCTTTATCAGCAATGCTTTCTCATTGCACAAAAGTAAAGGATCTTTCTTTATGTATTCACATTCTTCTCCACTCTCTGCCATACTCTGAAGACAAACCTTCACTCACTAGGCAGTATTAAATGAGTTCCAGGTGAACAAAGTTGGGAGTGACTGGCTGAGTACACCAAGAAAAACCCTGCATGCAGAAAACACAAACCAAATTCATCCTTTGAAAAAAGTATCCCCAAAGCTTGTGTGTGTGCGCTCCAAGTAGCTTTGAATGTTCTCGAGCTAAGTTCAGTCACCAAGGGAACAATTGAACACCCTTTTCAGAATTATATTTAGCAATTCTAGTTGACCTTTTCACCTTATGTAGAGGATCCCATTTGAATTCCTTGACAGTTCTTTGAAAAAGGAACAGTTTTTTTATTTTTTTTATTTGCAGCGTGAAACACCTTCCCGCCTATTTTGACGATCTGAAACGCAAGTATCAAAACGCGAAGCGCAAGTAACTTTCTGGGCAGGACTCCGCCGCTGTTGCTATTATACCGGCGGGATAAATGACTTTGCGCCTGGGTTGGTCTGAAGTAGCTACATTACTAATAGGTGTGGTTTGGGCGCAATGTGCAATAAACCAATCAGAGCGTCATCTCACATTCCCTTTAAGAGCAGCGCTTGTTCCATGGCGGTTTGCTATTATAACGGCGGATTTGCCAGGCGCACGCCAGGAGGTTTACTTAATTTAAGAAACAGTAGAATCTATATGTTTATTGTTTGGGCCTTCCTGCCACATTAAATTCTGTGTTTGTGTAACATAGGCTACATGGCGAATACACCGAATTCTGATTCTGATCCTGATGGAGACGGGAGAAGAAACCCACCCAAATTAGCTTCAGTTAAACAGGCGTGGGAGGAAATTGCCACAATTGTTACAAATCAAGTTCACATAGATATAGAGATTTCTCATGAAAATCTTTTTATAATTATTGAAGAAATGTAACACGGCATAAATCAAAACAATGTAACGTAACTTTGCAGAAAGAAGACCCTGGCATCGCCAGCAGTGTGCACGGACCAAGCTTGGGCCCTTAAAATAGCATCTCAATAATACGCCATTGAGTTTAGACCACGTTTTTCCTGGTCAGTGGCGGAATAGTTTTTCGGAAACTGCAAAATAGCACCAGGGAACGTTTGCGCAGGAACACGCCTCCTTTTTCGCTGAACCGCCCACGGGAGCGCAAAGTCATTTCAACATGCGTCTGTGGAGGGAAAAGTCGGCTTTGCGTCGAGTGCAAACTAGGAATGACACTTGCGTTGTTGACTAAGTCAATTGCGCTGGGTGCAGGATAGGGCCTCTTATGTCAAACAATAGAAAACAAAAGGTGAGTTAACAGAGATTGTTAACGGTAACTTTGTAAAGGTGTTTGTGTCTGTCTACATCTATATATTAACGTGTCCCCCGCCCCCCGTGGTTCTGTGCACCTTCTACCTAAGGGGGAATGTGTATCGCCACAATGTTGAGACCGTGTGTCAGTTGGGGTTACTGGCGAAGAGCCAGTGCGAGTGGAACCATATATGCCATGACCAACGTTTCTTATACTACTAATTGAGTCTTCCTTCCTAAACCACATTCACTGACATGGGATTCACTAATCCGAAAAAAACTACAGAATTCCACTAATAATGCTTGCATCACAAATTACATTATTGGTCCCGTTATACAATGTACTCCTTTGACTGAGGAGAGATAGATACGTGATTGTGAACAAAGAGTTCACGAGGACAATGGACCTTCCTATGTTATGATCAGAATATTTACAGTGAACATTTGTCTTAGGACAAAAGCTAATGAACATCGACTGTGTGGGCAATCTTGACTCATTCCAGACGTGCAGTAGCGCAGGCCAGGGCTATGGAGGAGGGAACCATTACAAACTAGCAGGCAATAATGGAGGCTCATTTACAGCTAACAGCCTAAGTACCTACAGCAACGACTCCCCTGTTGGGAATCTGGGTCGATGCAGATGCCGTACTTACTCTCCAGTCTAAGTGTTTTAATGTGATCGCTCCTATTGTTTACTCTTTTCCCACCTACAGGACCAAGTGTGGCGGTAGTCTGGGCTCATTTATAAGTTAGTGTGTATCTTAGGATGGATAAGGCATTGAGAAAGGTGGGGGCGTAGAGATCATGTTTAGTTTTTCACCAAAGTGTTTAGCTCACAGAACATGAAACCCATCGTGTTGCCATATTGTTTCCTTGCATGTCGTTCAAAGCAGTTAACCGGTCTATTATTTTGTGAATAACACAGTAAACCTTGGTTCTGTTGCTAGACGACAGAGGGCAAAGCCACATCATCACTCTTCTGTCAGCAGGAAGTGTCGACAACAAAAAATCCGGAGATCAACATTCCTTCCACAGCAGCCGCCCCAAAACCCGCCCGCCCGCCCGCCCTCACTCACACCCACCAGTCCTGACCTGTCCTTAAAAGAGGGGCTGCCCCTCCCTCCCTGTTGCTGCGTGGTTGATGAGAGCTACCCATCCACTAGGCCGGCTTCTCTGTGGCTCGAAGAGGGATTACCGGCGTTCAGGCGGTTTCACATGGTGAGCTCCAGCCTGTCTGATCACAGAGCTGCTCGGCTATCTCCCCACCTCGCCCCAGAGGCCTGTGATTTTACAGAGATTAGAACACAAAGTCCCATAATCTCTCCCTCTGCACTCTTACTATTGATGGCCATCTCAAACGTGCTCTCCTGGCCCCTCATGCACACACACACACACACGTAGATGTGTACATTAACACTCTCACACAAGCACACAAAGGAGAGAGAGACTTTCTTACAGAAAACGGTACAGATTTTTTTTTTATATCGCACTGCAGCTCCTCTGCTGTTGACTATAAACGATCGCATCGTTCAAGCATCCAAATAAAAATAAAAATTACAACTGCTATTATAGAGCATTCAGAGAGTTCTAATGACTTGATTTGTGAACAGGGATGGTGTAGGTTTTTAATAATTACCCTTTGAGAAAAGTACTAAGTTTTCTCCCATTAAGTGTTATGCATCCTTCAGCCTGGTTAGTCCAGTACATAACGGCAGAACACAGACGCCTAATTCAATCACAAAGCCCCAGGGCAGCCTAGGCAGTGTAACTACATCATGGTTAACCATCTTGATTTTATCTGAATTATAGAAAATGACAAGTGAACTTAACATGAACCAGAGTCAGGGTGGAATCCTCCTATTGGCATTTCTTAATCTAGGCAGGCTGGTGCCAGAAAATCAATACATTTCATTGGTGCTCGTCCTGGGCTGTTTTCTCTCACTCGGACTCTCACCGTCCTGAAGGGAATGGGGAGAGCCTCTGACACACTGCAGGCACGCAGGCGGGACAATGACCGTAAACGAAGTAATAGGAGGAGAGTGAGACGGCTGAGAAAGACAGAGAAAGAGAGCGGATGGAGACAGTCTGCTGTGCAAGGTAACCACTATTCCGACGCGCTGAACCTAAACAAAATATGTACCAGGAAGTTGGAACTAGGAAACACCCCCCAAATCTCTCAGCTGGATGTTTCTTTTTTTTCTTTTTTTTTACAGCAAACTTACTTTTCATCAGGTGCCATTAGGATTCCCATTCAAGTCATTGGATTGAGTTCATGCAGCATATCCAAGGTGCTGACAGGAGCTGATTACCCAATAAGTCGTGCACCCCTCTGAGGAGCCTGGAGGAGGGGTCACCCAAAGGACAGGCATGCAGGAGGGCCTTCCTGTGGGCCAACTATGACCCTACCACGGTGCCCTGCCCAGACCAGCCCAGTGAAGGGGAGGTGAAGGGAGGGGAGGGGCAGGGAAAAACGCTTCTTCCCCCACTGAATCTGCTCTCCGCTCACTCTCCCATTTTCTTTTGTCTCCTCTCTCTGTCTTTATCTCTCTCTCTTTGTCTCTGTTCAACACTCCACCCCCCCCCCCCAGCCCTCTCTCTACCCACTCACATCCCAGAACTGGAGTCTCTAGCCCCTTTTGCACAGCCTGTTCAAGGAGGGAATGTCGCGCCTTTACGCCGCCTTCTAGTTCTGTATAAAAGGTACGAACACGGATTGTGTGTGTGGGTCATTGTTGTATTGGCAGCAGAGGAGCTGAATCAACGTCGGTGTAAAAGAGAGAGCCGGCATGGTGGGACTTCACACACTAGAGGTCGATGCTGACGTCACGCCTCGGATTCCAGAACGCCAGAATGGGGAAAGAGAGAAGGAGGGAGACAGAGAGAGAGCGAGAGAGGGACGGCACGCTATCTAAAACCCCACACGGGGCGACAGTACGCCACATTTGTTTGGTTCAGTCACAGTGTAAACAAACAAAGCCACCACGAAGAGGGGTCTCCTTAACAGCCATATTGTGGGATCTCTGTGTCAAAAAAGGCCTTCAGTCTGGCTGTTTCTTTTATCCCCCAATCCCTACAGTACTCCTCCACTTTCAACTGCTTACTCTCTCCCCCTCTCCCTCTCTCCCTCCCTCCCTCTCTCTCTCTCCCTCTCTCTCCTGGTTGATATCACTCTGCTCACAGAACCCTGGATGTGAAAGGGTCGTGCTTTCAACTTCCTCCCATGACTTCTGCAGGTTAAGCAATCGACCCAGTAAATGTGTCGTTAGTGCTTTCTCACTGCAGAGTTGGTTTAGGGCACTGGGTCATGTCTTTGTCTGAGGTTGACAGTACTCTAGCCAGAGATGGGGCCAGAGAGAGGGAGATAAAGAGAGAGTGACATAAAGAGAAGCACAAAGATGAGGAAAAAGACTAAATGAAACATACAACTTTTCAAATATGCCATTTAAATGTGGCTATGAGATTCTTTAAGATCCATTCACTTCACCAAACTCTCTAAAAACACCTTGAACCCACCAAGCAGCCATTTGTGAATGTGAAGTATTTCAATTTTTCCTCTGAATTTCATTTGAAGGTGTGCTGGCACTTCAAAACAGAAACCAACTCAATTAGCTCCAACCTGCTTGTAAAGCCCTGCATAGAGTAACAGATGTCCTTGCCAGTGCTTCAATGAAGTCTGAGCAGTGAGAGCTAAATCACTGACTGAAATCACTGAAATCACTTTGTTTCTATGCAGTGCTGCTGCATCCATGTAGCCATTGTTTCATCTGACCTCAGAGCAGTACGTGCCTCCACGACCCCTCGCCAGCGGTGCGCTTATCAAAAGGCCCGCATCCCTGCATCGCCGCACAGAAACACGGCGGCCCCGTCCCCCTCCACCAGAGAAGAGCCGCTAGCAGAAATAACCTTTTGTTGAAGCTCAATTCGAGGGATCTGTTCATGGCTTGTGCGTGCTCGTGGATATGGTGGGCCCTCCAGCCTCCTAGCAGAAGTACAGGCCCCTAAGAAAGAAGCCTCTATGCACTGTCCGCAGAGGAGATAAAGCCACCTCTATCAGGCCCGCTACCTTCAGAGCACACCACCACGCTAGCCACATGCTTGCTGAGCACACACAGGCATCTGATTGATGAGCCGTGATGTGGCTGGGGGCTATATATAGCCGGGTGGTACACAAAAGGCCCAGCATTGCATGCTAGCTATGGACCAGAGTTGGGGTACACGCACACACACACACACACACACACATACACACAGTGCCTCAGTGTGTGTGCCATACCGTGACTGATCACAGGAGAGACAGAGAAGCTCAGGCTGTCTGTGGGAACCGGCCTCTTTCACACACCCTGCATACGGGGACAGATGATGGTATATGACTGATTCACAGGAAGATTCGGCAGCGAGCACATACGGCTACTGTGGTGCGCGCTGTATCTGGGTGCAGAGTGTGTGTTCTGGAGGCATGACTGTGCGCAACACATTAAGCAGAGTGAATGCCTCTTCCTCTCTGTAATTGAGGCTGGAGATCTTGCCTACTTATCTCTGAGTGCAGGCGGGAGCTCTCCTCTCAGTCCCACACATTACTGTAGGTCTCAACGCACCGTTCAGCATTCAGGGGCTCCTTTGTGAGGGGAGCTTTGGGGCCGCCGCTCATTTCTCACCCTTTTTCCTTTCTCCCTTTCCGAGGCTGGATCAAATGCGGGGGAAATAGCGAGTGTGAAAACAGCTTCCTTCTAAACCAAGCTTTTCTTTCCTTCACTCCTTCACATTGACCAGGTTCTATTTGTGGTTGTGTGAGTCTTAACCACTTCCACAGCGCCAGATAGGGATGACAAGGGTAGCTGTGTGACAGTTACTCATCAAACCGCCAGGATATTTCAAAAGAATGTTCAAAGAGCCTCACGTCCACAAAGGAACGACGCAGACATGTTAATGGAAACAGAAGATACAGAATCAATTCTCTGCGGCGTGGACCACAAGTTCACCGTGTCCTGTGTTTGACTCCTCTCTCCCCCCCCCCCCCTCGCTGCCTGTGGCTCCACCCCTTCTCTCGCTACTCACACTTCCCCCCGCTGATGAAACCTACCCCCCCGTCCATCTACCCCCATGGTTGGGCTGGGACCCCTTCCCCCCTTCTATTCCACCCACCCACCAACCCCTCCTCCACTCTACTCCCATACCACCCACCACCACCGAAAAAAAAGTGTGATCTTTAAAGCGATCCGCATCGCCGTGGATCTCCCAAACAAAGAGATGCTCTCCGGCCCGCTTTGTAGCGACGGGCCTCTCAGAGCAAACAGGGCGCTGAGAACTGCTTTTTCATTGTCTCTTCAAGGGGTAATAAATTAAACCCGGGACAGCCAGACAAGCTGCTACAGGGAGAGAATAAGAATGCTACCGTTAAAAAGGCTGGCTTTCAATCAAAGTCCATTCAAAGAATAGTCGTGGTTTTGTATGGACGCATGTTGTGCCTATTAATGAACGTACAAAAGAGGCAATTTTCTTGATTTATGTGTGGCAACCATGGAGAGCCCAGTATGAGCCTGGGGAGGGAAGGCCTTTACATTAGGGCCAGCTCCAGGCTTTCTTAGACTGACACAGAGGGGACAAATGATCTGATACTGGTGTCCGTGTTACTGGGAGATGCACTTGTTTGTTCATGGACAGGTTTAACTAGTGGTCCGTGTTACACCCATGGAATTACCAATGGTTTTCTATATACATGGATAGAGACAGGCGACTTCCTCGGCAACATTCTCCTGATCAGAAGCCTGCACTGCCTCCTCTCCTCGCCCAGAGGGCCAAGGCCGGCCTGGGACAATTGCTAAGCTCCGTAATCAAAGCACCATCATTCAAAAGTCCCTGCCCCCCCCCCCCACACACACAAAAAAGTGATTTGTTTTGAAGGGGGGAGTGGGAGCACGTCGTGCCCTCGAGGTGAAACCTTTCAGTTTGTTTTTCACTTTGTCTTCCCCGGTTTGCCGTGTTGTCATCTCAGCATCGAAGGTATTTGGAGTTTGTTGACGAGCTGATGAAGCTCATGTCTCCAGACAGCTCGTGAATTGGAGAGGATTGATGGCCAACCTCAGAGAGTAGGGGCCTCAGAGACTGAAGCCCCTCATTAGCCAACTCCAGATGTGTGCCAGATGTGTGTGTGTGTTTGCAAGTCCGAGTATGTGCATGCATGTGTGTGTGTGTTGATGTGTGTGTGTTTATGAGAGTCCAAGCAAGTGTGTGTGTGCGTGTGTGCGTGCGTGTGTGTCCGTGCGTGTGCGTGCATACATGCACGTGTTTGTGAGCGTACGTGTGTGTGTGTGTTTATGCGAGCCATCAAGGCAGGAGAAGAAGCTGTGTACCCCTAGGGTAAAACAGACTCTGAACACTCCCAGATGCAGAGTTATCATAGAAAATAGTTATGTGGCACAGTTCAAGAATAAAACCAGACACACCCGTTCAAAACAGATCAAAATGTGGAGCATGGAATAAAGATACTTTGCCTAGTGAGGGAGCGTAGAGTTCTTTGCAGAGTATTTACAGCGGTGAGGAATATTTAGGAAACCCCTGGCCATGAGTGAACTGTGAGTGAACTGTAGTAGAGGGTGCACTGAAAGGTTGAACGCAAAAAATCTCAGAGCACTGATTCCAGGGAGTGGAGGAGAGAAGATTACTATAGGATTATCATTGAATTTTGGGGGGTGGATATTAGCGGAACTCATGGTGGGTGTATGTTGTTTACATGAAAAGTTATTAGGGTTACCCCCCCCCCCCCCTCCCCCCCCCGCCCGGTCACACACACCTACACACCTCTCTCCATGTAAAGTGACACGTAGCACATTCATTTGCCAGCCACTTGTGTGCACATTGATTTTCAATTCAGAGGGTTAGCACATGGTGTAATGACTGAGCGCTGCATTATTCACACTCTGCCAGAGATGCAGACCACACGTGACCTCACTACTCTGCGACGGATGCTAAGATCCTGGGAACAACTAACGAAGGAAACAGACGACATCGAACACTGCAGGAGAAGGGACTACAAAAGGAAACATGAGAATGAATAGGGGATACTAGTTTGTGTGTGTGTGTGTGTGTGTGTCTGAAGTCTATGAGGGAGATTACAGAGTACCGCCCAGGCATTCAGACATTTTTTAAATTTTGAGATATAAAAGTCTAAAGAATGCTTTTTTGTTGTTTGTTCAGTGAATAGTTCAGTATCTTCATGGTTGCTTTACTTGATAATTTCTCAAGTCTGTCGACAACAGAAGAAAACCCTTGTTCAAAGGCCTTGGTGAGCGTCAAAGTGATTCAATAACAATGTTGAGCCTTTGTCACAGTTGAAAAGACCGAAACAATTATAATTGAACTATGTACTACCACTATGCCCTGCACGCAATATTTGTTAATTTGATCAAATATTATTTCACCCGGAACTCCTAGACATTGACTGGTTAGACAACCAAGCTATGCTATAAAGGCTTAATCTCTCTAAATTGAGAGTTGATAGTTTTCCAGAACTTTTCATTGTATATTTCAGTATCTTAGTGTGTTCTAGTTCTTCAACATAGAGCAAACAAAATTAAGACAGTGTAAATACTTGTATGCCTCCATGGCAAACTTTATCAGAATTTTGTTGGACCATAAAAATATCAGCCTGCTATGTTTCACACTTTTTCACAAGTTTTTAATAAAAGTAAATAAGATTCTCAAAGTTATCCGTGAATTGAGAGATTTCATTTCCAGGACACAGAAAAGGAATGTTGCTCTGAGCGTTTTTTTTATGATAGATGAGGAAGTATCAGCATTCTGGCTGTCAGATAAAAGCTGTACTAAGCCTCCGCAGGGTCATGTACAGGTAGCGTTCTGGCAGGTGGAGAGCACAGGTAACCCTCCTCCTGGCTGCCAGACGGACGGAGGGGGGATGAAGTGAAAGAAGCATGACAGGCGAGGAGCCGGTGGAAAGTTTCTGACAGATGGGGAGATGATAGATGGTTAGGGAAGGCAGGAACCAGGAATAAGACCTTGACATGCAGGGAACCACATCTCTCTTTTCTTCTGTCTGTACGGAGACCCATCAATCCATTGTGTTAACTATGGCCATAGTACATTACACCATAGACAACACGTGTGTGTGTGTGTATTCTCAGACCCACCTTCCCTGTTCACAGAGCATCTCTGATCTTGAATGGGTCAATGGAGATCCCAACCCGACAGCACTGTATGCAGGCTGTGTGTAACAAAGAAGGTAAACCCCAACTCTTGGGTGAGGAGATGAGAGGAACAGTTTCTTCTGTAACAGCTTTTATGGTATATACTCAATAACAGTATTACCTGTTCATCCGCATTTAAGCTACTAAAGAAATATATTTTCACCAGTTCTCTTTTCACACCATCTTCAACCTACTTGTTCAAAGTAGTTTGATCATGTCGATTAGTAGATATATTACTCTCAGTATATTAGCTTCATTATCAGCTTCTAAAAAAAGACCAACGTGCTCTGAACACAATGGAAACAGGGCTCAGTTTGAGGCTCCATAGAGCACCACAAAAATCTGCGATAGGGATGCTTCATAAAGTGTCCACCATAATTCTCAGGTTAGCTTGGCGAGAACACGATGTCTCAAACCGAAATGAAAACGCTTTTAAAGAGCGAGGCGTTCAGGCGACGTACACGTCTTCCTCTTCTCTCAGCTGCTTGTGGAGACGGCAGCACCCACGGCCGAGACCAAGTGAGAGAAACAGCAACATGTAAACAAAGCAGCTCTAACACCTGAGTGTAATTGCCCTGGCACTGCCGTCTCTGTGCTGTCTGTCTTTGCACTTCACAAACGAGTGCCACAGAGCTCCACCCCTCCCCCCCCCCCCCCCCCAGAGAGACTCCAGTTCAGGCTGCCTCAGAGCACCTCCTCCCTGGGCATGGGAAGCCAGAACTTCCCCCGGGGTGAACCTGACAGGTGGATTTCATGAGAACATTTTATATTTTTTTTATTAGGGGGAGGGGGGTTGGGGTGTACGGGGGGGGGGGGGGGGAAACAGCACCACACAGCTAAATAGATAACGGAACCCTGGGACGTTGTCATAATATGACAGCGGTGGAGGGTAAAAACACCCGGAGGCCAATTACTGTGTGAGACATAATCAGCTCCACACCCGAGTCTATATCTGGATTATCTGCTGAGATGGTTATTGCTAGATTCGGTGTGATTGACTTACAAACCCCTACCCACATACCCACAAACCCCCATTCTCCTCTCCTTCCTCTCCCTTCTACCCTGAACTCTTGAAACAGAATCCCCTAGTTATTTTTCTGCAGAGCATTCACAGGGACGTGTTGGGCAGAAAAGAAATCTATTCCAAATCTATTATTCATCTGTCCGTATTGACAGTACCTCCCAGATGAAGGACCACCAATCAGAGTGGCTCAGAATAGAGGCCGTAATGCAGGATAAAAAAAAAACAGGGTCTGACCGAAACACACATTCCTTGATCTATTTGGACAAGGCCATCTGCTTGCTCACTCATACACAATAGCTTTAGCCTGGCTGGCTGAAATTGATTGCAAACCCTTCAAATGTTAGTAAGAACGATGGTCTGACAATATACATCATATATGTATTGACAAGCACATTAAGCAGAACAGACAGTCTGCAGTAGGGCTGAAGTATGCTGGGACTGAGCTGAAGGGTTAACAGTGTGTGTGTGTGTGTGTACAGTGTTAAAGGTATTTTTATGACTATTGATTACTGATTCAATAAATCACAGGAACATTATTTGTATAGATAGGTATAACTTAGCAGCAGCGTTGGTGCTCTTTTGAAGCGTGAAAACAAGAAGCCAGGCCCACACCGTGCTTCTTCACACAAGCAACCGAGGGGCTACAATCCCACAAAGCAGTGCGGCGGCGGGGGTAGCTGACCTGCAGGCGATGGCGTGCTGCTGCTGGAAGGCAGCTGGACGTGCAGCCTGGAGGGCGCGGGAGGGCGCCCCAGCGAGCTGATGACCGTGGGGAAGAGGAAGGGGTAGACCCCGGCGGGGCGGTAGCGCCTCATCTGGACGTGCGGGGGGGGGCTGCTGCTGCTGCGGCGCGTCTGGGTCCGGCTGGCTGTCTTCATCACACTGCCGCGGGCCGGGCGGCACCGAGGGCCGAGGGCAAGGTGGGGAGGACGCACGGCGCTGCCTCACACCAGGGCGAGGAGGCCATCCGTCAGGGCCCCCTGGCGGCGGGCTACTGGGCCTGGGGTGGGCTCTGCGGGGCCGGACCCTCCTCAGCCCTCCAAGGGTGCATGGTGACGGAGAGTGGACGTCCAGCGGAACGCACACCGGCTCACACAACTAAGTCAACAAAGCCCTGGAACGAGACGGACACACACAAGGAAGATGAGGTGAGCTGATAAAACTCAGTGAACGCACACCCAGTGATCCAGTCCTTCAACAGAAGTTTATATAGTCACGGTATGGTGGCTCACAATGTTCAATCCAGGTGTTGTAGCGAGATAGCTTATCATCTGCCCTCTGCTCCTTTCCCTGCCCCTTTTCCCTACCCCTGCCTCTATTCCCTACCCCTGCCTCTATTCCCTAGCCCTGCCCCAGCTCTCCCCCTCTCCTCGCCCCTGCTCCCTACCCCTTCCCCTTTGTCCAACAGGCCGCTCTCTCGTCCCGGAGAGGAAACCAAACGAGTGGGGAGGAGCGGAGGTGTCATAAGACTCCTATTCTAAATCCTGTTTAACAGAGTTATAAACTGCGGAGGCATAATGGTGGTCCATAAGGCCCTAATCTGCAGTAAGGGGGCCGTTAAAGTGATGTGAAACTACACTTCATAATTAACGACCAGCGGATAATGTCTGCCGCCGAGCAGCCTGGCGGCAGACAGAGAGGAGAGAGGAGGAGGGCCAGAGAGGAGAGAGGAGGAGGGCCAGAGAGGAGAGAGGAGGAGGGCCAGAGAGGAGAGAGGAGGAGGGCCAGAGAGGAAAGAGGAGGAAGGACAGAGAGGAGAGAGGAGGAAGGCCAGAGAGGAGAGAGGAGGAGGGCCAGAGAGGAGAGAGGAGGAGGGCCAGAGAGGAGAGAGGAGGAGGGACAGAGAGGAGAGAGGAGGGACAGAGAGGAGGAGGGACAGAGAGGAGAGAGGAGGAGGGACAGAGAGGAGAGAGGAGGAGGGACAGAGAGGAGAGAGGAGGAGAGAGGAGGGACAGAGAGGAGAGAGGAGGAGGGACAGAGAGGAGAGAGGAGGAAGGACAGAGAGGAGAGAGGAGGAGGGACAGAGAGGAGACAGGAGGAGGGACAGAGAGGACAGAGGAGGAAGGACAGAGAGGAGAGAGGAGGAGGGACAGAGAGGAGACAGGAGGAGGGACAGAGAGGAGAGAGGAGGAGGGACAGAGAGGAGAGAGGAGGAAGGAGAAGAAGAGGGCAAGATTCTGGCCTTGATGGCAAATCCCCAAGCACCACTTTTTATTTAAGGCTTGTATTCATCCAGCATTCTTTCATAGAAACACATTATAAACGCGGTCATGTATAATACTGTATGTGACTTTACTGTATGCGACTACAAATTAAGCGGAGGCCGGGGGGTTGGTGTTGAGTCGTATTCAAACTGCCTTTTCCCTGTGGTCAAGTACACTGCAGTACATGAAGAATACATTACACTATGATATGCTGCAGTACGCTGAACCTCACCTCACACAACTCTCAGAGGACAGAGAGAGAGAGAGGCAGAGGAAGAGATGAAGAGAAGAGAGCGAGAGCGCACGGAAAAGAGAAAGAAGCAATGGAATACATTGAGAATGATCGAGAGAGAGAGAGAGAGAAAGAGAGGGGGGGGGTTGAGGCAAGGAGAGACAGACAACAGAGGGAAAAGCAAAGAGAGAGGCGCTCCCTGTTTGATATCCCCCCCCCCCCCTCTCGCCTTGTCTCGAGGTAGCATCAATATTATCCAATTCGATTGAATACAGCGCCTCAGATGAGGGAGAGAGACACCCAGAGCTGGAAGGAGGGAGGGTTGAATGTGTACCAAAAAAAAAGAAAGACAATTTGAATAAAAAATGGACAAACAGCAAAAGCAGAGAGGTATGGTGCTTCCTCATTGGCTGGGCCTGAGGGACTGGTGTGCAGCGGAGGGTGTCCTCGACACTCTCAATAACAGGTTGGAGTCATGGCTCCCATGGAGCGAGGGGAGGAGAGATAACAGACAGCTCGCTGGCAGACACAGCTGCTTATCAGTCAGTCTGGTTCACCAGTCTGCTCTCTCCCAAGGGCTTTCTCGTACAGTCACTTATATTTTAATCAAGAGAAAAGAAACACACAACTCGGTTTGACTCTATTCTACTCCTGCTTGAAAATAATGCGCATTTTACATTTCTTCATGTTTTGGTTCAGACTTCAAGTCTTCCTTTGAAATGCATGTGAAGGATGGATGGCTTGTGTGTGTGTGTGTGTGTGTGTGGGCGGGTGGGGGGTGTAACTATTGTCTGTCCAGAAAATGTGGTAGCAAACTTCAAATACTGTAGTGGCAAGTACAATGCCATACATTTCCTCTCTACAAATACAAATAAAATACTATTAATTTTTATTATATTAGGATAGATAAATATATATAATTTATTTTCTAAATCACAATCCATTAACTGAGAGAAAATGAGAAATTGCAAAACCCTTCAACAAGCATTACTCCAGGGGATATGATATGAGTTGCTGATACCAAATTATTTTAGCAAAATTTCCTTTCACCAAGAAATCCTGGTACCATGTTTAGTTCTACGCTCCACAGGAGCGGTACATACATTGTTATACTTAAAAGTGAAAAAAACACTTTCAGGAAATAATTCACTTCTCTACAAGGTAGAAGTCCTATGAGGGGTTTACTGTAGAAGGGGAATAATTTATGAGGATTAATTTAGAAGAGTTACAGGCGGTGCCGTTTGCACCGACAGACGCCCAATTACAACATGCAGAGAAGGAACACATGCTGTGTATAAATAGGATCGTATACTGAACAAACAGCAAATCCATGTGGTAGAAATACCAGTCTTAGAAGGGGAAACGTGATGCGACAAACAAATTCATCCAGGGACAAACCAAATGGACCTGTCTGATTCCACTTGCCTCTGCTGACCTCACCTCAAATAGGCATGAACAATGGTGCTTAAAAGGCTGAATGCCTTTTTCTCTCTCTCTACCCCTAACCTACGCCCACCCCCCCCCCCCCCCCCCCCGCACGCGCTAACCCATTTTTTTCTTTCTTTATCTCCCCTTTTAACTCTCTCTACAGCCCCCCCTCCATCTCTCTTTCCCCCCACCCATGTCCAACCTCTTTATCTCTTAATCCCTCCTGTGTCTTTCTCAGTCTATCCTTTTCTTTATCCCCCCTCCTCTCTTTCTCTCTCTTTATCTCTCGCTCTCTCTCCAGCAGATAGCCTGGGTCCCTGCAGTAGTATCCCCTTGATAGATGGAGCATCCCCTGACGCCAGCCCTGAGCATCTGGATCGCCGCCACATTGACCCAGCCACGCCACGCCACCCTACGCTACCACGCCTCAGAGGAAGGTCAATGCTATCGAACGGCATCCTGGGTATCGACAGGGTCATCAATCCGGGCCTGCCGCGCACACGACAGCTCTACGACAACGATTGATCGTGGATCAATCACCTCCCGGGATCAATTACAAAATTATTTTGGCATCATTTCAGCTGCGCTGCCAGATCAAAGGTCTGGGATTATAGCCCCAAGGAACATAATATATGACAGGCTCTCACCTAATCAGACAACCTACGCTGCAAACACTTCACCTTCATTATTCAAACAGAGACAATGGACTTTTTTCCTCTCTCTATCCCGCTGTGCATTATTCATCTCTGTACGCGAGTGAGGCAACTTCAGTGGCGTAGTCCACATGTCTGAGGTGGTGTTTCATGTTGAACAGAGAGCGCTGATTGGGAGGAGAGGGCTGTCACTAACCCTCCCATGACCAAGGTCTCTAGGGACTGTCTGTCAGTAGCAAATGTCAAAAAGCTTCAGCACTATTTTTTCACACACACGCACACACTCATGGTACGAGCAAAAACACATGCACACATACTGTACACACGCAAACACACACACATACACACCCTCTATGTTTGGCTCAAAGTGATGAAATTGGGAGTGTTCCTCTAGGTGCTATTGTTATCTTCACAGCAGGCCTACAACGAGTAGATGGCTTAAATCTCAACATAATCATGCTAAGTGTGAACAACCAAGCGAGACTGTAGCCTCCTCAGGGCCCATAGACAGAGGTATGGCTGTGATAACTTCTGAGTGGGGAGGTTCATACACACACACACACACTTCAACCCATCCAATAGAAGATAGACAGACCGCACAGACTGAGACATTTATAACAGCGTACCAACACCACATGCTGCCCTTTCATTCTGTCGAGGCTGGGGAGAGGGGAACTGAGGACTGAGATTTCACTGATCCTAATGACTTCACTGTGGCTTAGAGCTTTAATCAACTGGCTTCCATGAAAGCTGCCAGGCTTATCACTGCTTTCCTTTGACACAAAGAGAAAAACTTGTGCGGATCAGATGGCCGCAGATCATGGCAACGGGTCTGGCTTTGGCTGAAATCAAAACATGGGGAACGTAAGACGGGAGTGCTGACTGCCAACACAACGGGAAAAACATCCCTTTTCTACAAACGGAAGCAGCGAATCCACAGCGCTTCCATCAGGAATTTGACATTCTAACATACGACGCATTTTGTGTGACATTTCATCAAAGGGCCGAGGGCCACAGTCATTATATAATAGCGTAATTAGCTGGGTTTGGTATGAAAACATACTCAGGAAAATGCGAAGCGAGATAAGGGGATAAGACGCCAATAAAGAGAGGGAAAACGTTGGCACAGAGCGTTAACGGCAGCGCCGGGGAAAAATAAGCCCCTTTTAGGCTCGAGAAGGAGCACTGAAAGACCAGCTATTACAGTTACAACATCATCCAGTGTTTTCATAAACTTTTCGCCACCCGGCATTCTCCGTCCTCTCACTGAGTTTGGAGCCACGCCAAGTACAATATTGTTTTATTTCTCTCAGAGGCTCCAAAGGGAAAGAGGACTTTTTTTCTGTCTTTAGAGGGCTCACCAACACACAGACTGGTCACCAATCAGCAAAGCAAAACCTCAATCCCTACTCCAACCATAAAAACTTGCATACATCCAGTGTGACTGGTCTAAGGTCAATGTTGGGGTCTGTTGGTGTGCCTTGGAGGAGCAGGAGGGGGAGCAGAGTGGGGGGGCCGTGTTCCCAACCCTGAGACAATCCAAACAGCTCATCACTCAGACAAGCAGTGTGTTTTCACAAGCAGGGTGCAGAGTGACCAGGCATTGTCTGTGTTTCCTGTTTTCCCCTGGCCGGTCGCGTACAGTACTGTGAGGATTATGGTCTGCATGTGTTGGCCGCTCCACAGACCCAAGCCCATCGATGCATGCTGCGGAGAGTCCGGTTGCCACCGGTTATCGCTAGGGCGTCTGTTATGGAAACGGGGGTAGTCGAGCTGTCAAACCTAACGTCATTATAAACAAATATGGTTTTGCTTGAGTGTACTCTGTTCATAGGAGGGCCTACCTACAAGAGCGTCTGCTAAATAACTAAATGTAAAATGACTAAATGTACACAATGGTCTGTCAGTCTTTCTCAAAAAGGTTCCTCATTGACAACCCCTTAGAAACGTTGACTTAATTGACCAAGTAAATCCACCGTCTCTGTTGCTTTGTGCAGCAGCTTCATCTTTCCTCCAGTGCTTTTGTCGAAGCCTCTGCTAGCGAGGTTCTAATTAAAGTGGAGTGCCTGACATTGTGGGAAAAGAGCAGTAGTATGAAGTGTAGTGCTTTCCACAGCACACAACTATCAACACATAATTGTTGATAGCTGTGTACATACACACACGCACACACACATATCGTCACACTCTTGGCTGTGCTTTGCTTTGTAAAACTCATTATTAACTGGACGTCAAGCATCTTGTTGGCTGGTTGACCCATCATGTAAGGAACTGAGCCAGAAGATGATGATGCATTTTGGATGATATAGCATCTCTGTGAGTGGGAAAGAGATGGAAAGGGAAAGTGAGAGAGAGAGAGACAAAGACATACTATATAGAGTAAAGGGAAGCCGAGTGGCAGTGAGAGAGGCAGGGATGGACAAAGCGAGGGAGGCAGGGAGTGAGGGAGGCAGGGAGTGAGGGAGGCAGTGAGGGAGGGACGCAGTGAGGAAGAGATACAATGAAGACTTCGAGAGATACTTTGTCAGGAACACTCTTATGTATTGTTCTATGGAGAGTTATTGGCGCTTGGTCAAGCTCAATGTGTCATTGGAGGAAGGGCAGCATGGATGGGAAAAATGCAGAGAACAAGTATCTTCGATGGACAATCCTAATTGCTTGCGTGTGCTCTCAGTGTTGCTGCTCCCTGTACACGTGTCATACTTGTAAGACAAATAATTGTTCCTTCTTCTAGAGAACCCTTTGAAGGTGTCAGAGCATAGAGACAAAGACGACTCTGCTTCATTCCCTTCCATTAGGAGACAAAAGGAACATTAAGTGAGGCAGATGAACATCACGCAGCGATCGTAATAGCCGTGATCAAAGATGAAGGCTTCTAGAAACATCTGTACGTGCCAGGCATTCCAGCTAGCGCACTGGGTGATGCGGCCATAACGGCATTCTCCAACTCTGCTCCCCACCTCCCTTTTCCCCCTCTCCTTTTTTTGTGGTGTGTGTGCATCTCTCTCCTCCAATGCCAACAGCACACAATGCTCACTCAAGCCCTGAGGAACAGCACATCAGCTCAGCGCCAAGGCAAACAGAAGCAGCGGGAAGGAGATAACAACGTAATACAACCGAGAGGATAGCCCATTTCATCAAGTACTGGGAGTGTACTATGCAGTGCACAGATAGACAGCCTTTCTCTCCACAAATCTGCATGCTGCAATAGGTTTTGATAGAGAGAGACATTGATTGTTCTTGTATTCTAACTTCTGTTTTCCTTGCCTATCCGTTTGGCCTTGGTTTCACTGGTATAAGTCTCACTCTTCGTACTTCCTTTCACAAGAAAAGAAAAAAACTGCTTTTTTTCCTTTTTCGAAATAGATTGACATCAATTTCTGTTTGCAGCCTGTACACCCACTGCTGCTTAATGTTTCCATGGGCAGCAACCAAGAGCCGTGCAAATCTCTTCAAACAGCCTGACATCTTTCTGCATCATCAAATCTACAGTGAACTACACTGAACAATAGGCCTATAGCTTACAACTTCTCAAAAATCAGGTAAGGCGGACACCTAATTAGAAATGGAAAGGGGGCAGTCAGCATATTCCCTCGTCAAAGCTGAATATTAAAGAGTATAGAAAGAACACCAGAATGGATCGTCGTTTCACTTCTGTCCGTGAACGCACTTCTGGTAGCTGGTCCCAAGAACTCATAATCCGTGTCGTCTTTCATTCGGCGGCGGGAGCGCTTGGCGTATTGCGATATGGAAATAAGAAGAGCTGATCAAAGCTCTCCTCCCCTGGATGAGCACCTCATCTGTCTCTCCAAGGACTCCCGGCCTGCCAAGCGCCTAATACAGACGTCTCAGCACACACATGCCCAACCATCCTCCCTCCCGCTATCATTAAAATTTCATACCAAACTCGCACCGTGGATACAGATTTCCCACCAGCCCTACAGGCTACGGTGTATCCACCTGCCTGACTCACAAGCTGTCCCCGTCCCCCCCCCCTACCCCCAACTCCACGTCGATAAGACAGATTTTGGGTGAAGGAGAATACACACCAGTGCCTGGCAGGGAGGCGTTTGGTGCAAGGGGGTTGGGGGGGATGGAAAGGCAATAGTCAGGGTGGTGGAAGGCCTGGTAAAGGGGGTCTGTGTTAGACAGACCCCACTGCTGCAATGGTATCATAGTGATTGGGGGCAGGGGGTAAATACCTACTGATAAGAAGAATTACATTTGAAATATTCTGGAAGGTTGCTTGAAACGTTATTAATGTCCATGATTATGAACAGGACATGTATGTACATTCAAACATTTTACGAGCCAATGGACAAAAATCTTCAACAATAAGGAATGCATGTTTCTCTTCTTCAAAGCAATAACATTCAGAGATTTGCCACCTAGCCATTCAAAAGGCTTCAACAACTTCCATGGTCCCCCAACAGTTCAGAAATGTTTATCTATGACTATAAACCAACGATAGCCTATTAAGCTGGTCTGCGGTTGAGCACTTGGGGGTGGGGTGGAGGGGATGGTTATTCAGGCTTTGAACGTTATCTCCATGCAAATTCTTGCCCCGTGGGCATAGACACGTGGCACCTGACTGCTCTGTGCCCTTGCTGATTGAGTTTGGGGGACGCCGGGATGAAAACGTATCAAACCCGGAGGAGAGCAGTTCCATCTTCCTCTCTGCCATCAGCCAGGCATGGCGGAGGCATGGCGGAGGGAGCCCTGAGCCATGCTGCCCGCCGCCTGCTCCATTGTCATTGCCGCTCTAGGACGGCAGGCAGAGGAAATGAAGCGAACACGTCAAGGCTAAATTTGTGTCATCTGCCAAAACTCGGTTCTAGCACGCTACACCCCGTTTATTCAACTTGCCTGGAATCAATTGATTTAGCCCATTTCCATGGTAGCAGCAGGGGGCTGAGGCAATGAGGGGACATGAGAAATGGAACGTTAAAAAAAAGATTTCTTCTCGAGTGCTTCATACTTTTACCACAGCTAAGGCTGAACTTGATGCCTTAATGATTTTGATGAAATCTGACATACATCAGATATAATATTTACAGTGAAGTTTATGTAGATCTACAGGAAATCTATGATACATTTGTGTGTACAGTCAAAGGTCTCCATTTGCTGTGGTACCTCTACAGCACCAGACAAATGAACATCTGAACATGTTTGACATTTCGAACCATACCTCTCTGGGCTGACATCAAAGTACTAAGGGTGTACCAACTCTTTTTGTATGTTCCCAAATTCTATGATGTATTCTGCACATTTTTTATGTTATTTTTTGTACATCAGGGAGGTTGCATTTGTGCAGAAAGAGTGCTATGAAATGAACAAGCTGTGATTTGATGTAAAATCCCAGTAAGTAGATTCCACTCCTGGGTTTCAGTCCTTTGTCTATGTAGGTCTCACTTCACTAACAACCAAACAATGTCTGTCATTGTCTGGAAGGGTGGCGGATGACGATTGTGCATGTGTTGATGTATTTAGAGAGCTTAGGGGATCACATAACTGATTTACAAGGTCAAAATGGAAAGGAAAACAGAAAAACAAAGATGTGAATTTCCTCCACCAAACCCTTCAATACTACTAGGCTTAAAAAAGCAACCACTTTGCTTCTCGTGTTTTAGGTACTCCTCAAAATGTTCTCAGAGAAAAGAGAGAGAGAAAGAGAGAGAGAGATATGGATTAGTAAAGAGAAACACAGCCATAGAGACAGACCCAGATATAGACACACATAAAAACAGGGGCAGGACCCTAATGATGACAAGTGAAGAAGATGATCCACTTTGAATAAAAACCCAAATGACCAGATTGCAATGCTACTGTGATGAACCAGCTAAAGCTGGAGTACCTATTAGACCCAAGTCCAGAGCAGGTCCAGGCAGCACTCGGAGGTAGGATAATCAGGCTGAAATCCTGCTGTCTTTGATAGAGCCCCAGAGCTCTGGCCCCCTGATCCCCCCTTCAAGCGTTCATTAAAACCCAAGACCACGACCAGCCGGGGCACTGCACAGCTCAATGTAACTTTGGACCATAGTGATTCTACTTTATTCAACATGATCTTTTATGCTGACCTGTAATGACAATAGTTATTATTATTTTGCTTACCAACTAAACAATTTGCTAAATACAGTTTGGACTGAATAGAGTTTTCATATCAACAACTAACTGGATTAAAAGGGATGGCAAATCAATTATTCAAAAAGAGTGGACTAACACCAAAAAAACGACTCTAAAGCTGCAAACTTTTCTGAGTCATGCATGTTGCTCACACTAATACATTCATATAATAAAATTATTAATTAACCAATTACATAATTAAAGCCAGTTTGATAGTCCTGATTTGTTTGGAGTATCCTGGTATCCACCCCTTTAACTGAGCAGCTGCAGAGCTTCGATCCCGCTAGAATATTATGAAACTGACCTAATTTCCCTGGCTTGCTGCAGGCACCAATGTGGCTGCTTTGTACTTTTCATTTTAGCCTAAATAATTGATTCAAGCCTCCTTCCTCTGTAATCTCTCCAACCAAACGCCAGTTTTTAATAGACTCATAGTTTTTTGTCATTATAAATTAAAGGGGATAAATATGTGATAGCTGTTGTCTCAATTCAAACACACAGGAAACACAGCTTGATTTCATCCCCTCTGGAGTCTTTTTCATAAGGAAAGTTTTGGTAACAAGAGATTTGATTTGGCCAATCCAGCAGTGGATTAACAAAGTCACTGAGGAACGCAGCTCAACTTCCACTCCCAGTACTGTTAGGACAGTAACAATTCTTCTTAATACCAAAACACAGCTAGCTAGCTTTTCTTTTTTTGCTCGAATGATTGCTATTCTTGTATTTCTGCTGTAGAACTTGGACTCCATGCAGACACTCACAAACCATTCCCCTACACACACGTTAAAAAACAAACCAACACAAACACACACCCACACACACTCACCCACACAGGTAAACATACATTGTGTGGTTCAAAATGCCTCCAGACTTTTCCCATTCTTTCTGACACCTCCAGTCAGCTGTTGCCCAGTAGCCCTAGGTCTGAGATGAAACATTCAGAACAGGATCCTGGCACATAGCATTGAGCCTGCTCCTTTGATAAGGGTCTCCTCTCTCTAATTAAACCCTGGTAAGCCCAGCTCCAGCTGCTGGTAGACAGAAAAAACGGCCAGAGAAAGTGCTAGGGCTGGCGTTTTGCAGGAGCTTCTGAAATATTAAGACATGGCTGACAAGCTGGGCTCAGGTGAGCATGTGCTGTCTGCCTTTTCTCCACTCACATCTTTACTGAGTGAAAAGGCAGATGCTTGTGCAGCAAGCGTGCAGCTCAGGCTGGAGAGTGTGGACGCACTGCAGGGCACTACTTTAACAGGGCCGTTCCCTCTGTGAAGTGCTGAGGGGAAGAACTCCAGGCTCACCCAGACACAGAGTTTACAGATGCTGAAACTCTGAGCATACATCTCAACTCCAAGCTCAATGCGGCACCAAGAAAAGGCGGGAGAAATCTTTTTTCAAGAGTCTCACCGCCAGAGCTGTGGACTAGTCATGTACAGCTCTGTACTTGATAGGTTAGTCCTGAGATCCAAGGCCACATTTAGTAAAGAGTTATATGTAGTTGGGAGAGTTCGGAGAACAGTGATTCATCATGGTTGTCAGGTCTCCAATGTATATTCTAAGGGAATTGCATACCCTGTAATGTTTTTTTATTCACCCATACAGTTTATTTACAACCTAGCTAAATAGAGTCTGGAACTATTGACAGTTAACAAATAATCTTCCATTTTGTGCAGTGGACAGGTCACTTTTATCACTCTTTTGTTTAGGCCTATGTGATATCAAATCTATGTTACTGACAAATGCTCAATCCAGTTCTACAGTAGTTCCTACTTCCATACAGTCCTTATTCAAACAAAAATGTTGAACTCATTCCAGTGGCGCAGCGTAATCTATGATTCCTGTCACTGGAATCATTTGTTGAGGCCAGTGATGTTGACATTAGTCATTAAGGAGCAGCTTTGCACTGTCAGAGTCAAAACATTAGCTTGCTCATGTAGGTTATCACGGACAGGGTAATTAATCATTCCACACCGCTGTGGAATTTTGAGAAATGTGTGCACGTGCATGACTGTGAGAGAATGTGTCTTTGAGAATGTGCGAAATACAGGAAGAGATATTTAGCTTGAACTGCAACGCTTGTACACATAGGTCATGTTTACATAGACTACTTGATCAAATGTCTTATGTTTTTGAGTATTTGCACACACGTCTACGCCGTACTGTGCATTCCACAACCAAAAAAACGGTTATGACACAGTCTGACTCACAAGGTCAATGGATAATTACCATATTTTTGTTTGGGGGAATATTATGATGTTCTACAGAATGAGGAAATGGTATTGTCAGTACTGTTACTGTTGGTAATTGTCTATAGCATAATAAGCCCCTGTTATATTAAGAGGCAATTTGAAAGATTGCCTGTAATGAATTTTTGGACAAGGCTTCAAAATATCCTAAATCACTTGTAGTGTTCATAAATTCTCTTTGTTTCTACTCTTTTTTTTTGTGTCCTCAATGTGTCAAGTAAAAATCTTTCTGCCTCAAGTTCCTCATAAATACTGTGAATACATTTCACGAGACACTTCTGAGGGATTTGGGGGGGAAAATCCCAGTTTTAAAACAGCAGGAAATGTCTGTGAACTTGTAGTTACCCCGCATATCTAACCTATACACATCTCAGATTTATTAAATGACATCTACATGGGCAGTATTCACCCAGCATAAAAAAAAATACAAAATATGTTTCATTATTTTATCAACATAGTCATTATCTTTTCAGTGGACAAAAATGATCCATCCTCTTACCAGGGAGCAATTGTGGGCTGAAAGCCCCCCCCCCCCCCTCCATTCACATCCCTTCTGTCTTCTTCTCTCCTCCCGCTCATTCTCCCTTTTCCCTCAAACTGATGCAAAGGCTTCCACATTTCCTTGAGCTCTCTCTCCCTGTTTCTCTCTCTTCTGACCTTCGTTTCACTCCTCTGGAAGACCCGTATTAACAGTAACTGAATCTGTACCTTCTTTGAAACTCTATTCACCATGGCCAGACGTGAGGCTAGTGAAATGCCTCTCAAAACATGCTTTAATCTAGCTGGAATGTCAGAGATTGCTTCCATATGTGCCGAGCACAGATCAAAGCCGGGCTCAATGTTCCTGGTCCAAATGAATTGAGACTCAAGTCTGTGGGTGTTCCCTAAATTGCAGTGGTCAACCACAGTCCCACTGGAACAACTGATGTCACAGAACCATCAGGCACCAACCTTGGATATGTTCCACCTGGTGGTGGCAGATTTCACAAGTCCACAAAACACGCCAAACAGTTTCTGTTCCATAACTCAAGCCTCCCCTCTCTCCCTCTGTTCTGCCGCCGGCCAAGAACACCTGGACCTGCTCTGCCAAGTTCAGCCCCACATTCTCACAGTCTCATAGGCTGGGAATTCTGACTGTTCACAGTCCGTCGCCAGTTATAGGACTGGTTAACCTGTCAGCCTTCTACAGTGAATGAATGCAAAACACATGTACAGTATTTCACACGGCAACACACCAATGGCAGAACGGCAGTAGTGAAGTGAGATGTTAGTTTTAAAGTGCCGACACGGTGATTCTACTACCAGAAAGGGCTGAGGTCGAGCATGATGCTATCATTTTACGCTAACATGAAGGATTGCCTGTGAAAACTTGACATTTAAAATGTGCTGCAATAATCAGTTATTCATTTACATAGCCAAATGAAAGAACCTCTACGAAAGAAAAAAATATCCCAGACTGACATTTAGGATGAAATATATGAAATTTATCAATTACAGAACATAATTGCTTGGCAAGGGCAATACCTCCTCCCACTATTGATCTGGTTTGAAAGCCCCTCTCATATTGACAAAACGTGAGGGGAGCAATGTCTCAGCTGGCCCTGGGGGGTCATCCATCTCCCTGCCTGTGTCTGTGCAAACCGCAGGCCTAATGCACATTTAAATGGGACACAAATCATCATCAGAGACAAACGGCCCAATCAGAGGTAGAGCCTCAGCGGCACCCTACCATCCGGTGAATGAGACGGCCAGGTTCCACCCTCACACCCAGCCTTCACTGGGGTTAGCAGCACAGAAACACTATCTCCTGTGGATTGTTAGAAAGATTTTTGGGGATGTTGGAGAGCAGAAGTTGGACAGCACAGAGCCAGCCAGAGGGGTGGGGTTGAGCCAACTCAACAGCCGTGCACAGCAACACTCTCTTTTAACAAGGCTTCTAACACAGCCGCTCTATGGGTCATAAAACAAAACTGCCCCTTGTGGGGCAATAGAATGCTTTACTCAAAGCAAAACACAGCATCCCCTCCTCAGACAATTTGATCTTCGGCACCATAAAAATGAATGATTAAGGAAAATTATCCCTATGTATATTCTCCTGTAGCAGTTGTTGTTAGGGTTCATAATTCAAACCAGTCAAGGTTTCAATTGGTTTTATGGCTAGACTGCAAGCAATAACCACAATCCCTATCATGGTTATAAAAGCAGTTTGTACGTGCGTGTCTTTCATGTGGTCTGAAGATTGATTGCAGCACGCTCATCTGTTGTCATATGAATGCCAAATAAAAAGCTTAAATATCTCAAGTTAAATCAAATCTCAATATGATCAGATTGAGTGTTTGAGTCCGAATTCTATAGCTAGGGCATTGCCCTGTAGTGAGCACGTAAAAAGGTTCAAGTGACAGGTTCATTGGCTTGACCTCCAGGTCGAAGCCCACCATGGTAATCTGCTGTCTGATACTCTAGTCATAGTCTCCCAGTATGAAGCCAGCTGTGTAAACAGGAAGGGGACATGCCCCTTCTCTCCAACCACAGGTGGGCCAGGACAAAGAAGGAGCCCTGAAGGTAAACATTGAGGGGACGAAAGAAAAGGGGCTGAAAAGATGTAGATCAAATCAAAGTGTAGTGGAGAGTACGGTTTTCACTTCCTGACCAAGTTAACAGCAGAAGTACATGTTGGTCTGTGAATAGACCAGTAAGGGAGGAATGCAACATTTCTATGTATCACCGTCTCAGTCTCTTGGTAGCCATTTGTTCTCCAGATTTGTCATCAGAGAATGTGTCCATCTGTGCCTCTACTGGATTTACTTGGCCATTTTTTACTAAATGTCAGAGTACTTCCATAATCGCTAAAAGGGGGTGCTGTTTTATTAGATTTAACTAGTGAATAGACAACGACCAACTGCCCTGTCTTCAATCACAGTCCCCTCCGGGTTCACACTGGGGTCACACAGGGGGTAAGAGACATGAATCACTCAATTATTTGACAAGTCCTGTAGTGTACTGGGCTTAGATTCCACATATTGATTGAAGTGGGCAAAAAAAGAAAAGAGTGCAAAGAGCTGGCAATTTGAGAGGCATGCATGAAGTCTTTAACATATTTCCATTCAACCTCTTCTACAAACCTTGTAAAAAATAGGCATTAGCCTATTTTTGATCTCGGTAAACACAACCAATTGACAGACATTGTAGTTTTGTATTTTAAGATACTAACACCCTGTTTCACCTGAAGGATAATTGACTTGTAGATAAATTGTTTGAATGTAGCAAACAAACAAAAGACTTGTTTACCACATTCTGGTGCAAAGCATTCTGGGGGAAAGCCTAAGAGCACAGTAGTGACGAATGCAGCTTTGGTGGATAAAAATGTGCGCAGTAGTTTTCTGCTGGATGTGAGAAAGATCATTGGTTTGTGTTCTCATGTCCATCCCTCACGGTATGGGACAATGACAACGCCAAAGGGGAAATGTAAGGTCACCATCAATCATCCTGTGCAATGTGTGTATGTTTGAGAGAGTGAAAGTGTGTAAAGCTGGGAGCCTGAGAAAGAGAAAGAAAAAGAGAGTGAGATCTATCATCAACTGAGCAATGTACTGTTATACCTCCAGATCTTGGAAGAGGCTGTGTGTGAGGAAATGTATAGTGCAGCTATCCATAATCACTGCAGCAAGGTCAGGGTCAATAGAATTATTAGAAGTTTAACAACAGGCAATATCTCACCTGAGGCTGAAATCAACTCTGAGGGTTGTATGCATCTACATAATGTACCTGTTTGTACAGTATTTGGTTCAACAAATACAGCACTGCTATACACATGATCAAAATATTTACTAGACCGTTTGTGACCAACTCTTTCTAGAGGAAGTGGTGATCTGACACGTTGATTAAAAAGAGTTCTCACAGCCCAGCATCTTTTCTGATACTCAGAGCGTTTCCCATGTCCTAAGCTCCCATATGGATTTGAATGCTGCAGACGAACCTTTCTCTACTGTAGGTTGTAAGCACCAGGTCAAAGTGGATCACACCAGAAGATCTGTGTAACATTTCAGACAGCACTAAGGCCCCTGCAGACCTGACTGGAATGTTTATGGCAGGCTGGAGATATTGTTCTGTGTGTGACGAGCACTGAGGAGGTGATCATGTCCAGGTGAACACAAAAAGGCCATGTGCACCTTCACATGTTCTTTATGATTACCCCTTAGGGATCACAAACTACTGATTATCTGCACTTTATCTTGATCAAAGATCTTGCTCTTCCCTGTGTAGTACTCTGCAGTGCAGGATGTCGATTTAGAAAATAACGTTATCTTCTTTGCTTTGATAGGTGTCAAGACGAGTCTACTTGACTTGGATAAAAGGGAAGTTGAGCAGCATGATAATGAATCATGAAGCTTCTTGGATTGATCAATTCAGGTCACATATAAAACCCACCAAGATTGTAAATAAGGCAAGAAATACAATCTTAATCTTGGCTGCCATTTTGAAGACTCCAAAGATGATCATCATCAAAAGATGAAGGCAATTCACTCTTGATTTGGTACACGTTTGATTATCACAAAAACCCTTCTGAGGAAAACATACATCTGCCAGCCGACCCAGACAGACGGTCATAGTCTGATATTAGCCCAGCTGGAAACTTAACTCTGTGTCGATTAAAGGAACCCATTTGAACCAAGGACAAATAATTCAACTTTCACCAACAGACTCAAATAAAATGGTCCTGTAGAGGCTAGATAATAGGTGAACCCCCTTATCATTTGGAACCATTTTTTTGTCCGTAACTTATTCAAACAATTCAACAATATTCAGTAAAACATTTTGTATGCTTCTAAGGATTTAAAGTTCCATACAAAGCTGAAATTGGTTTCTAAATGGAACATTACAGTTCTAGACAGAACCATTTTACAGCAAGTACGCTCTTTTAGAGTATTATTAATCGAATGCGTCATTCAGTCTTGTCATTTTTTTTTAAGATGCTGCATTGTTCAAATCATGGGTCCCATTTTATATCAAAAGCCCTGCAATCCAATATGATCATTGCCTTGCCAGGGTAAAGCACCCAGTCGCAGTGGCAGCTAAGGCTCATTGAAGTAAGGCAGGAAAAGAATCTTCCCCTGGCTCTGGAATGCGGATTTCCAGTGACTGGTGAGGAAACCAGGGCTAATTAACATTCCAAAGTCCTGCGGGCTGTTCAGCTCTCATTTACTTTTCCAAGCAGCTGATCCGGCATTTGAAGGATTTCAGTGCAGGAAGAAGACACTTCAGTAGATGGGATAGAGTGAGAGTAGAGGGTTTTCATTCAGTCATGTAAAACACAAAAGTTGTAGGGTTGATTTACAGTTCACTAGGGTGGCCAGATGTTTCATTATCGCAGCTTTGATATTGACAGTGAGTAGATTGATGATAACTTGTTTAACACTCTTCCGCTCCGGTCTTCCTCAGCTCTCAGTGGTGGGCCGGACACAGCAGACTTTCCATAGACAGACAGCAGCTTGTCAAGTTATCTTACAGTGTCCAACAGGAAGAGGCAGGGCGGGGGCCAGGAAGTAGAAGCTTTAGGGAGAAAAAGGTATGGAAACAGGCGACGGCCTTGTTTTGCACTGGCTTCAATCCCAGAGGAGCCCAAAATAACCCTGGAATTTGACAGTAAATAAACACATCTAGTGACTGACAGTTAAATCGCATGGTATTGCTTGTTGATACATTGTTTGGATTGTCTTCATTGAGGAGGATTTTCAGGAACATGCTGAATGGATGCGGCTCCACACACACACGCACTGTATCTGAAGAGGATTCTCTCCCTCGCTTTATCACTGTCTTCTTTGGGGAACGGAGGGGGACCAGGCAGGCTGCCAGGGACGCCCCTCGCCAGTCGCAGTGGATGGGTACAAACGCTTGGCACAGGTTGGCACGGGATGTGCCAACAGCCGCTCTGGCAACCAGCAACTCCCGAGGTTCAGTGAGGGGTGAATCACCAATAACACAACCTACTAGTAGTAAACACTTACAGCCTGCATACTGCCTGCATACAGGGAACACTCACTCGCTGACAGATCTTCATCTACAAATTCAAGCCAACACATGCTCCCTTGTGTAAGTGATAGCGAGTGTTTTAGAGCCAAGGGGAAAGTTTGTAAGAATGGACGTTGAGAGAGACAGTACTGTATGGAATTGTAAAGACACTTATGACCGGTTGCCTCGACCATTTAGATTACTATCAAACGGTCATTACCCATGAGGCCTATCTCACATGTATCAGATCCACACCTGCTGTCAGGGGGAGTGTGTGTGTGTGTGTGTGGGGGGGGGGGGGGGGGGGGGGGCAGTAGAGGGGTGCGCATCTGTCTCCCTCAGAGCTCTAACTCACTTTCATGCAGGAGGAGACATGAAAGTAAAGGATAGAGGAGTTCAAACTCTGACAGCTTTATTTAGACCTGCCGTAATGAGAGGTTCCCAGTCCTCCAGACATTGGGGGTTTTTTGACACCAAGAAAAGAAAGTCACGTCTGAGCATGAGTGTGTTCGTCAGTTGTTAACAAGATTTATTCCGTTTGGTTCATTAAGGCCGCCTACATTCTGTATAAGAAAAGAAACCCAAGACTTGCAGTTGAAAGAGGAGCGTGTCCCAACGCTGTTCTAATGTGGGTGCCGTAATTACCTCAGGAAAACCCCAGATGAGACAGAACTGAACTCATTTGAGAGGCAAGGGATGAGGGGTGAAGAGGGATTGCAATGAGGGGGAGGAAACAGTGGAAAGGAAACACGCGGGATCAGAAAGAGGAGGGATGGTTAAGATGGAGAAAGCAGAGGAGGTGGGAGAAGATAAAGATGGGGGAAGAAGACAAGGGAGAGGGGCAGAACCGGGGGGGGGGGGGGGGGGGGTGGAGGAGAGGGGGAGGGATTTAATCTTGGCACTTGCTGTGGTCCACAGTTTTAAACACTGTTCAGAACTACTGCATTGCACCTCTGCTCAGTATTTCCCACTGTAGGCGTCACACTGAGTCCATCTCTCCACACTGGATGGAGAAACATGGGAACCAAACTGAACTGGATTATAACTCCACCTCTTTAAACAAAAACAATGAAGACAACAGGACTTAAACTCTAATAGCCCCCCCACCTTGCATCTTTAGGCTCCCAATGACTGTGACGGCATGCATTTCTTTCAAACTCAAAACAATTCTACTTATTTACTCTGGGTGAATCATCATCCGCTGAAGTGACACGTCAGTATAAAACCTGTTCCCACTGACGGTGGATGACCCCGGACAGAGTTTGTCATCTCTACAGGCACCAGAATGGGGCAGCAGTGGGGGGGGGGGGTGCCCGGTGCCACTTGAGTGTGTGCAGGGGCACACCGTGGCTGAGGCTGCTGTAGCAGCCGCTGGATGCCAGCGTTAGGTAACCGAGAGGATTATTCAGATGAGGAGCGTCATTTGCATTGCAAATGGAGGCTGTATTTAAAGCAGAATAACATGCCCTTCAAATAACTTCTGCTGTGGAGATGTGCCTCTCCTCCCCTCCCTGTTAAAATAGTCATAAGGCTGAAAACACGGCTCATGAGAAAAACAGCAGCTGAACAGAACCAACACAGCGAATAAGCCTCAGCGTCACTCCTCCCTTTAGACAAGGCTAAAAATATCATGCGTCTTGACTACATAACAGTTAGTTTAGTGAGGGGTGAGAAGAACATGATCTACGTGATGTCTTCATCCAGCTCATTACATCTACTGTAGTCCTTAGGCCAACACTCTGAGCTGAATCTGCAGAATAAAGTCTTGGAACTAGCTATTTCAGATCATGACTCATGACAAGTACAAAAGGAACATACAAGTTGAAACGCTACCAAAATGCACTGGTTTCCCTGAATTAATGTCCATGAATCAGATTGGATGGAGATATTTGGGATTATTACTCTCTACAGAGCCTTTGCGGTGGAGCTGACCAGGACAGAACAAGACTGAAACAGTATCCATCAATCTGACCACTACATAGCAACTACAACCACGATCGTCAGCTGAAGAGGAGGCATAGCGAAAGGCGAGACCAAACATCAGTGTTTATGAAAACGATGTTGCAGTGACAACAAGGCTATGAGGTGTGCTTGTTTAACACCACCAATCCGTTTCAACACACATGTACAGTGGATTTAATGAGGCAAAGCAAACACCCTGATGCAATTTTTACATAAGGTTCACGTTAACAAAATCAGTATGCCAGTTCAGTTCAGTCTTCTACTGAACAAGATATCTTTCATTCATTATTGATGTTGTGTGAAAGCAGCTATCCCCTGAAGGCACACTAGGATTCCCATAGCCAGGCTCTGCATCAAAGGCTTCTCTATAATCTTGTCTTCTCCCTCTTTCTCACCCTACCACTCACTGACTATCCACATTACATGGTTCATCATACTCATTTACTGTTCTCCCTCACTATGATGGTTTAATTATGCTACCGTTTGCGAGCACACGGCTCATGTTGCAGCGGTGGATGAGGCCTACTATCTTTATTAAGAGCCAAATTAATTAAGAGCAAATACAGAGACGCTTTCTGAAATCTAAATAGAGTAAATTCAAATGGCATTGTTTTAGTAATTGGGCCACTTGTGAATATGCCTCTTAAAGTGCTGAGTGATTTATAAAAAGAATCGCTGACCACATTGTATGCAAAGAAAAAGAAATCATCTTTGCCACTAAACAATTCATGTTTTGACATATTCTCCGACTGTCTGACATCTCTGTACAGCTCGCCACCCACCCTGAAGCAGAGTTACACCTTGCACAGTTGAGAGGGGACAGCAGTGGCCCCACTGCCACAAGGCTGTGCCACACCTGCAGGCACAGCCCAGGGTCCCAGCCCCCCCCCAGAGGAGGGCAGCCATTAGCCTTGCTGCAGGTCCCAAGAGAACTCTGGTCACACAACGGTGGTCTCTACAGGCAGGGGATGATACAAAACATTATACTCGCCTGTAACAGGAAATGACACTCCAGCAGTGAGTTACAGTCAGCTTAATAGGAAAGGACACTGCGCCACTTAATAGGTTGTTTTCACTGTTTTCACGCAAAACAAACCATATCTACATGCAGTAGCTTGTTTACTAGGACTTCATTTCAAAACAGCAACATTGGCCAAACATCTTATAGATTTTAAGAGCAACAGGGAAACAAAGAAGACACCAGTTGTGTGAATGATCTACAGAGCACCAGCTTTTAAATGAAAGGTGCCCTTAGAGAGTGTCATGAAAGACATTAACTTTTGATGGATCTCCTTTCATCCCTGATAGCACTTTGCCACCTACTGACTACAAGTGGTAATCACATGGTGGATGCACAGTGAATCCCAATCACTACAAATAATTACCATTAGCTATTATACACACTGGTTATACAGTATAACATAAAGAATTGTATAGATATCACATTTGCTCTCTTCATCATTGTTTTCCTATCTGGATTATCAATGCGCACCCCCCCCCCACACACACACACACACACACACACACACACTGTGAAAGGATTTGAGTTTTGAATAATGTACATAATGAATTATGAAGTTGAATGGAATAGAAACATCACAAGCTTTGAAACACGCACAAGGCTATACATGAAAGCACCACTGAATAAAAAGTAGCTAAACTGCTGATAAAATTAACAACATTATTAATGTAGACGCACTTCAGGCAATTGGATCTTCAAGGTTCCTTCTTTGATATATCTCTCAAAATCATTAATATTGCATAGTTAATATCTTAATAACTACCTAGTACACAACATCTTCCCATGCCTTATTTGACCACATGAATATCAATGAGAATGCCATCACCTTCAACACTAATACTGTGAAAGGTATACCATTTCGTCCTGCCAAGTCACGTACTCTGTTTGATTCCACTGAACAGAGTACTCTGAGAAACCCATACTTCTGTGAGATCCTAGAATACAAGTGTGTTAATTAAAAGATTTATAAGTCAATCAGAGAGCATTAACATACACCCTGGTGTTTTCTAGTGCAAGCGCATCGGTGGGAGAAACATCAAAGGGTTTCAGCAATGAGCATGAAAGGCATTGGAAATGAGCTTTCGAAAGGAGAGCAGCGCCAAGCCTTCAGGAGGAAGAGAGAGAGAGATGCACCTGGCTGGCACAGGTATACTCTGCCTCAAATGAAGTTGTTACCCAACAGAAAGAGAGGGAGGGGAGGGAAGGGGAGAAAGAGAGAGAGAGAGAGAGAGAGAGAGAGAGAGAGAGAGAGAGAGAGAGAGAGAGAGAGAGAGAGAGAGAGAAGACAGAAGACAGAGAGAGAGGGAGAGAGAGAGAGAGAGAAAGAGGGGGAGAGAGAGAAAGAGAGAGAGAGAGGGGGGGGGGGGGGGGGGGGGGGAATTCTACCAAATGCCCTCACATTGCTGTCTTTCCCGTCAGCTCGATGTCCATGTTTTGTTCCAATTACAGGTTTAGTATTTAGCTACACTGCTATTCAGCATAAATTCAGTATAAATATCCAATCGATGTATTTTATCAAGTGAACTAATATGAAATGCCATTTAATTTCAGCATTGTTCAATCATTTGGATCAATCATACTGTTTACGTAAAGACACAAAACTCCTGTAAGACCGTAGTGCAATTTACTACTACGGATTAGATATAGTATGATGACAGGTTCCGGCATTTAAATGCTTTTTCCTGTTCATGCAATTATTATTGCCATCATCAGTATATTAATCCAGGTTAATCCAACAAACGACAACAAGTATGATCAGACCAGGAGTTTAGTTTTCCTTAGGGTGCAGTATAAAAGGCCAGAACAAACAATCATAAATTCAGAACAGCAGCCTGGACCACAAGGCTGCCATCAGGTGTAGGCAATGAAAGACATGAGTAGTGGCCCGGGGGCTTTCAATGACCCACTTCCCACTACATCTTTCCCTCATACAGGAAGGCTGGGTGGAATTACACGCATAGCTTAATGTAAAATAAATAAATGAACTTTAGAAACATGTAGGTGATGATTAACAAGAGGAGTGGGAAAAAAATAACTTTCCAAAAATGAACATCTTGACTGGCGAATTGACATGATATTCGCTGAATTGCGTTAGGCTACACTGTCTCACATTGTCAGTTTGAAATGGTGACATGTCAACAACTTACCCGTATCTTTCCACAGCTGACATCCTCTTAACGTTCTTATGCTATTGATATTCTCCAATAAATGACGTTTTTGGCAGATGTTTGCTCGCTTTTCTTCAACTAGCAACCGGTTTCCTGTAAAACGAAGCGAGAGTTGTCTGTGCAGTAAGTGAGGTGAAGTCCTTTGCCATGGGGTAGCCGACCTATCGACACGCGTTTTCTGAGCGTTTCTGAGCAGGGGCAGGTGTAGCGAGGCTCGTCAGGTTGCGCTTGGCAGTAGCATGATTGCAAAGCTCTTGTAAAATTGATTAAGGTCTGACAATTATCTTGAGAAGGTCTCAATGAAGACATTAGTTCGTCCCCTCCGATCCCTCCAAAAACAGGGTTGCTCTTTTACGCACCGTTCAGTCAAAGCGTAGAACTACGGCGCTGCAATAATGTGCCGTCTGTTTGAAAGCATGCGGCTACTTTTGGGAAACATCCTCGTGCCCTCCAAAACACGGACCAGGTTGAAGTTACACTATCATTTATTGATTATTTGGTTCATGATGCACAATTAACACAATCATTAGTGACTAAGTGAACATTAAAAACCCAACCTTTATAAATGCCTGAGAAAAGACACCACACACAATTGGCTAGGGATTGATCAAGCCTGTTGTACGGAAAGTTGACACTATTGTTGTGAATGTTACCCTTTTTGACCCAGTGTTCTTCATTACTAGCTTAGTGACTCAAGATGGGAGTTGGACTATTCAGGAAAAGCAGAACAGAAATATAGGGCATGATGGCAGGGATCCAGCAAACGCTAAAAACCAACAATGTCAAAATGCATGTTGAGAGAAGACTTCTGCAGGTGCCATTGGCTAATGTAATAGTCACATCTGCCTAGGACTTTAGTGCATTATCCTATGGTGCCGTGGAAGGATTACTGTTGACTGCCAGCAATTGTCTACCCAGTACTCCCAGCCCCCACGCTGCCACATTCAGTCCCAAAATATAATGTTATCTGCATCAGGAGCTGAGTGTGCGTTCTTCGTATTGGACACATTGTCTCCCCCTTCCCTTCCCCCTGCAGACAGGACATATTGTCTCCCCCCTCCCCCCCCCCCCCCCCCCCCCCCCCCCCCCCCTGCAGACAGTCAGTGAAAAGGGAGAGCGATGAAGGTAGAGGGGTAGAGGTAGAATACTCGTCTTTCTGACACCATATCAACTCACAGCTCCTTATCTTTCCCATTTGCAGCCCAGCAGACAATTACTAGAGTGGCTTTTATTCACAATGATACAACACTCAATTAGTCTCCCACACCCACGTATTCTGTCAGTGCTCTTTGGAGAAGAAGCACAGGAGACACAGCAGAGGTTCATTAAAGGCTTGCAGATGACTTGTCCAATGTTGTGTTTCCAACCAGTAAATTCTGCTGTAATAAGAAAAGCAAAATGTTTTTTTTTTTTATGGTTGTTGTTTTGTGCGTTTAGGGGTTACAGGGTAGTTCTATCTGTGTTTCAATGTGTTTCTCCATAGGTTATGTACAGAACTATATTAACACAGTACATTTAGTATTTTGGGGGCACTGTGCTGTACTTCAAATGCATTACTCTGGTTCCCACCATCTTGAAGGTAATCAGTATTTCTTTACCAGAGAAAGATTCTAACATTTGTACTTACAGACGACCTGGAAACTAAAAGCCTGTTTCCCTTGGTTACAGTCCATGTTCATTATGGTCTGACAAGCTTTTATTGCAGTGCCCCAGACAATCAAATTAAATTTCTCTGTGGGATCTGTCTGAGAGCCTCACCTGACAAACTCATGAACTGCTTCCTCATGAACCACCCAGACAGGAGGTCCAACTTAACTATCGTTATGTTGATAGAGTCCTCAGTGGAGCCATTCAGCTGCAACATGTGCTGTTGGTTTATTTTCTTTGCCAGTAGTGAGTCCAGGGCTCCATTATGGGGAAGCATTTGACAGAAATGTCGTCATTTGTCCATCTATTGACTCACACTTGAAGTGGCCAAGACAACTTCAGTGTCGTTTGGAGAAGTCCGGAGGATTGATGTTCTCTCCTGGCTTGCTGCACCATTCCAATCACCAATATAATTACAAAAGGTCTATTTGCTGGAGAAGATCTGCCTTCGACAGGACTGTTTTTGATGGATGTCTGCTCCTTGAGGTTTTCCCCCTCACATGTTGTAAATATGAGTTTGAAACACTTGTCATTGTCAGCTCATCTGTTTTTTCATCTGCCTTTTTTTCTTACCACAGCATATATTTACAAGATCACATATTTTCCCCCCTCAGAGTGTGAAGTCAGCAGCCTAGCTCTAATGTCTTTCATATTTCAGCTTGATGGGCATCGATGGCACCGCACACTCCTCTCCCACACTTTTTGATTATTGCACTAAGCCCAGTTCCTGCAGACACAGCGATGCTGTAGGGATTTGCCACCCAGGGAGATGCTACCCCTCTATATGCCTAACTATATGCTTAAACCTATATATTCATTTCCGTTTCAGTCCTTATCCAGACTAGGGTGCTTTACCTGAAATTCCAGAAGGTTTCGCTTCATCTGTGTTGCCTTCATAAAATTACATTTGATTCAGTGGAATGAAAGTGGGTACACGTGTGTATGTGTGTGTGTGTGTGTGTGTGTGTGTGTGTGTGTGTGTGTGTGTGTGTGTGTGTGAGAAAGAGGCTTTGTGTGAGAGAGACAGGGGGTAGAGAGAGAGAGAGAGAGAGAGAGAGAGAGAGAGAGAGATTAGATTAGAAACAGAGATGCAGACAGAGATCCAGAACCAGATCCAGAACAAAACAAACACCCCTAACAACACACCCAAGGCTTACCTCCTCATCCTGATGGACTCTCTGAGGAACACCACTTTGATCTGGTAATCAGGTAGTCCCAGCTGTCCCTCATGTTATTAATGCGCTAGCCTCAGACACCCTGAGCACAGATCAATGGCCACTTTGTCATGGTGCGCTGTGAGCTCTTATTCTATAGCATTGATTGGCTGGTGAGAGGCCAGGACCTAACAGCCCACAGCAGAGGAGCTTCCACTCGTGAGATGAGTAATTATTGACCTCGTGAGGGGGATAAACGGGCTCAACCTGGCTTAGTGAACGGATACTGTACTGGAAGGATGCCACTGATAACTTTCTTTTTGCCGTGCTCGGGCAAGTCGCTGAACAGACAGAGTTGTGTATTGTACAATGAAGGACAACTTTGCCACACATGCATCTCGTTGATCTTTTTCTCTAAGCTGTATTTGTGTGCACTCTGAATCACATTTAGTTTCTCATTGTTATGTGTGTTGTGGGCCCCATCCAGCAATTGTTATGCTTAAGAACTAAGCTTCAGTGACCTGAAATAGCTCCACAATTGCTTTTCTGTGCTTATAATTCTAACACCCACAGTATTCTGACGACATCATCATTTGTTTTTTTTCACATTTAGAATTGACAGTATCCTACAGAAAGAGGCATCAGTCGATTCTCTGGAAACTTGCAAGTGCAACTTTTTACTGTGAAACTTAGGATCAAGAGTTATAGAAAGAAAAAGATAGGACCACTGACAGGGATGATCATCTCAGAGAACTACATGTGCTTCCGTCATCTTCTTTCATTTGGAAATGTTTTCCGTATGTTCTAGAAAGTCTCTGTTGAGGTTGTCTCCCAAACCTGACACTTTAGGTAAATGAGATTGTTCACCTCTCACTCAAGATGGATGACAACTCATGTTCAGCTTGTAGTGTGGGATTTCTTATCTATCGCCAGGCAGTGGTAGATGTTCAAGAGGCTTCGGAAGACAGTTCCATTTATTTGAGTTTGCTGCACACACATCTAGCACAACTGGGGGGGAACCACGGAAGGGGTCAACCAGAGTGCACTCGAGATACAATAATACTGAGCAGATAACAATACCAACAGTCCACTGTAAAACCATTACCTTATCATCTTCATGGAGATCACATGTTGAGGGAAGACTGTGTGGGAGAAAAATGACAGACGAGAACTCCCTCTAGTGATTAAATGTGGCATATCACCTAGACAGGCAACATGATGAAGAACATAATCATTGCTTGGAGAAAAATAAACTGGAAACCTTTACATTTTCTTATGTTATGTGGAAAACATCTTTGTGTCTACAACCTGTGTTTGCAAGTCGGTCCTTATCTCAAGTTCTGTGCATTAGCCCTCATTCATGATTCAAGTAGGTCATGGGTTGTATTTTAATGACCGAAATGGACATCTCTTTTAATACAGTTGTAATTAAATAAACTAGTAGTACAAGTAGTTGTAGTAGGCTACTTATGAAATGTTTCCTTTCATATGGTCAATATGTTGTTTCCATTTTAATTTATGATCAATCATTTTTCTCACAAACTAAAAATGTTTTGAATCCAAAATCCTCACAGATTTATTTTTAATTTCCCCCAAAAAATACATTTGGTTTTCTTAATATTTAGAGACAATTTATTTACATCAAATAAAGTTTTGATGATCTTCAAGTTCCTTTCAGTAGCATAAAAACGTTTTTAATATTTAAATACCAATTCATTTATAAATGAATTGGTATCAAGGTATCATCTACAAAAAGGACATCTCTTTATTAAAATGATTTGCTATGATAATTTTCTTGATATGTAAGGAATTGCTGTCTGATCAGCATATTGTGATACAGACAACATTGGTTTTTGAAAGAATCAGATGCAGCTCCTCCATATGGTCACTAGGTGGAAGCAAAATGTTTCATAATTACACAACATTTGATTAATTATGGAAAACATTTTCATTTACCCTTAATCTGCCCAACTGTCATGCCAAATATTACCCAGTAAGTGGGAGTAAGCGACGGGTTCATGGTTACTGTGTAAAAAAAACCCAATACTTTCCTGCATTTAAACTTTCCGACCAGCTGTGACATGATCCTCCTGGAGACCAAAGCAGATAGTGGAAGCTCCCAGAAACCCCATCCTATGCTCCATTTTCCACCTCAAGGTGAACATGAGCAGAACTACACTGGGCTGGGCCTGGGGCCTCACCACTGCCTGAGACTAACCACATAGCCATGAAGATTGGGTGTGCCCGCATTTCTGACACACCCATCTTAAATTACATCCAAAGTACTGTACATCTACAGTAAACAGTGCAGTGAAAACTAAATGTACATGGCAATCTATCACCCCTGACAGTCTAATTGTGCTGTTTGTACTGCCGTCGCTTCAAGGCTAAACAGAAGAACTTTTGGTTCTGAAGAGCTTTTGAATCCTTGCTTTCACCTGGAACAGGTAATAGAAAGTGAAAACTAAAAGATTATGTAAAGGTAGTACAGCACATGTTTGACAGAGAGCTTAAAGCAGCCACCTGAAAATGTACTGTAAAGACGTATACTTTAAAGGCACAGAAAAAAAACCCGGTTCATTCAGTATGCTACTGGGTATGAAACTGTGCCGTCTCCAAGGACCCACAGGAACCAAGTCCTCCGTTATTAGCTTGCCAGTCACCATATACTCCAGAGACAGCTCGTCCTGAAGTCCATTCACCCTAGAACAGTACAATAACTGCAAGGGGGGACATTTACAGAAACCTTCCCTTGGAGTTTTCCTCTCTATTTTCTCCTGCCTTCACCTTTATGGTGAACTGTGAAATACCTCGTCATGTTCTATGCATGTGAGTGTGAAGTGGTCTGGAAGCCTGTGTTGATTCTAACAGCACCCGACAGCTCCCAGAACAAATGCCCCAGTCGCCAGAGGAAGAGGGCACTCGGCTGCACACCGATACTTTATTTATAGGTGTGGATCAGACAGAGGGTGCGTTCACAAGGTCATCCACCCTCAACACATGAGTATTTGTATTTTACACAGCAGCACTGCACTTTGGCAGAATCTCAAAAAGTCAGAAGCTCTTCCAGACAGGTCTTCAGGGAATACACAGCAGAAGTACTGTATGCAGTCCTTAATACCGGTCAGACTTTCTTGTCTTTTTTCAAAAACTTTACACTTAAACTCTTGTCAGTTCACATTAAGCAAGCACTCATATATAGGTGATGTTTGTGGATTCTTCACTGTATGTGAGCTTTCTCTGATGGTTTCATGCTTTGGCTTCTTTTTTCAACTGTCGTCTTTATCTGTGTTAAATGTTTAGATGGAGATTATATCCGCTCATGATGAAGCCATTACTTTTCATCAGCGTTGAGCAATTAGATTACATTGTAGGCTGAGGTACCTCTAAACCTTCCCATGCACTTCACAAATGTTTTAGAAAACAATTGTTAAATCATTGTTTCTCGATTAAATAACAAACAAGTTTACAAGCTGGCAAGCATCTACTAAATCTAAATTAATCGGTTTAATCTTATTTGCACTTATTATATAGGTCCATCCTTCCTAATATTCCTTTAGAAAAAAGCACCACCCAGATGACATAATATATACAATAATGACATTTTGCCCATACTTTAACATCACTGGGTGAGCTGACATCGACGCAAAATTAATTCCCACGCATATAAACTCGTCCCCAGAGATGTTCTGCCGTCTACATTTGGGAGATATGAAAAGGCAACAGAACAATCAGGGATGGACAGAAAGTCCTCGAGCCACAGAACAATTAGAAGGACACTTGAACCCTGACTTCATTACTTCCTCTTCTTTCCACACCTTTCCGTCCAGGCCACCAAGGCACTGAACAATGCATAAAGAACCCAGTAACCTGTAGCTGTTGTCATGACAATAATTGACATTAGTGCACTTGTGAAGAACAATATGTTTGAGAGGATGTTTACGGGACATCATTTTCACTGCCTTATGTGTGTATTTTGTTCTTAGACTGAAGTGGTTGGGTCTCAATGCTGATGTGTTATGGGGGGCGTAGTCTTCAATATTCAATATTTTGTTTGTAGGGTGGAATGGTAAGAAGGCAGTTAATCATTAGAAGTGCCCCAAATGCTTGATCCTTGCTCAAGCCAACATTATATTGACTGAGGGCTCTTTTGTCCCTCTGAATTTGCACAAAGCCTGATCAACTGTGACCAATAATTTCTCATGAAATTCCTGAAAGTTGATTATGCAGCTCACCAAGACACAGAAAACCATCATTTCAGAGACATTCAGTTGATGTCAAGTGTATAAATCTTTGATGATGGGAGGCAGTGATGCATAATAAGTCTTTTTTTTCAGTGCACTTAGCTAAGATCACATGACCTGCAAGACTGAAGAGACTGAAATGACCTGCTTTGCCCGTAAAAATAGTTCATCAAGTGGATCAGGTGGTAAGTATGCAAAAAATATTGTACAGCAATGTCTGTACTAGGAAAACATGGGCTATGTTACTCGTATGGGAAATGATTGCGCCCCCCCGCGCTTTTTGTCTTTGGCCTGACTGCAGCCCTTGGGTGAATTTAAATAATTTTCCCTATTTCTGTTCTCTTTGAAACCCTGTTTTGTGTACTCCTTGGCAACCTTTGCACTATTAAGGCGAGACATACAGAGGAACTGCCTGTCATGGTTTTACACTACACAAGACATCCAAAGGAACAGGCTTGCTATCATCATCACTCCTATCCTGGGCTGAGAGAAGGAGGTGGAGGAGGAGGAAGACGTTGATAGGTTGAAAACCCTGTGGGCTCAGGAGAGGTTAGCCAGTTTTGTATGCCAGGAACATGGTCAAAGTGGTCATGATGAATAGGCTATATCAGGATATGGGTTAGGGGTGAGGTGGTCAAGGTGTGAGAGGAATGTGATCTGGGGCTTCTCACAGTGACCATTTAGACCTCTCACCTGCTAAGGACTCGTTAGGACCATGCGAATTCGCCAGATTTGTCGCTATGGGGAAGGTGAAAAGTCGCTAAATTGGCAACACCTAAAAGATAACAAACTTTTTACGTTTAAATTGAAGCTGTAAAATCAATCAATCAGCTTGTAGGGCCTAATTGGTCTCGGCAAAACGTGAAAGGCTCAAATGGGGGGCATCAGCGACAAGTGCTGAACAAACTTGCTAATTATATTCCCGTTGATAAAAGTGATCATTTGCAATTTAAATGTTTAATTAGCAGACGCTTTTATCAAAAGCGACTTCCAAGAGAGAGCTTTAGAAAAGTGCATAGGTCACTGATCATAACAACGAGATAGCCCCAAACATTGTGGGTAGCCAAAACATGAAGCATCAATTGTGAAAACCAAATAAGTCCCAAAAGGAAAAACCATAAGAGCATGTAGTTAAACAAGTTACAACTAAACAACATGAACCTCAAAAGTGCAAGGGTGTACCTGTGGAAAAAGCAAGCAACAATAATACATTTCACAGCGAGTACAGTAATTTTAAGTCAGTTTCAACTAACCAGCAACAAGAGCAACAAGTCTCTCAGTAAGAGTCATTGTGATCCTGGAGGAAACTAACATCAGGTCCAGCCGATCATTCTTAAGTACCGTTGTACTACATTTACATTAACATTTAGTCATTTAGCAGAGGCTCTTATCCAGTGCGACTTACAGTAAGTACAGGGACATTCCCACGAGGCAAGTGGGGCGAAGTGCCTTGCCCAAGGACACGTCATTTGCCATGGCCGGTAATCGAACCGACAACCTTCTGATTGGTAGCCCGATTCCCTAACCGCTTAGCCCCCTGACCCCCTCCCGGAACAAGTGCGTCTTGAGCCTTTTCTTGAAAGTAGGGAGACAGTCAGTGTCTCTGATGGAGGTGGGGAGTTGATTCCACCATTGGGGGGCCAGACAGGAGAAGAGCTTGTGTTGGGACCGGGCACTCTTGAGTGGTGGGACCACCAGACGGTTGTCAGAAAAAGACCGTAGGTTGCGGGTGGGGGTGTAAGGCTTGAGCATAGACTTGATGTAGTCGGGTGCCGTCCCGTTCACCGCTCGGAAGGTCAGTACCAGGGTCTTGAATCTGATACAAGCCTTGATGGGAAGCCAGTGGAGGGAGATGAGGAGCAGGGTAACATGGGAGCGTCTGGGTATATTAAATACCAGGTGGGCTGCCGCGTTCTGAATCCTCTGGAGAGGGCGGGTTGCGCATGCTGGGAGACCAGCGAGCAGCGAGTTGCAGTAGTCCAACTTTGAGAGGACAAGTGCTTGGACTAATAGTTGGGTGGAATGCTCAGACAGGTATCTCCTGATTTTCCGGATGTTGTAGAGGGTGAATATACATGACCGGGAGACCGCAGCAATGTGGGATGTAAGGGAAAGCTTGTCATCCATGGTCACCCCGAGGTTCCTGGCAGAGGATGAAGGGGTCACTGTCGCAGATCCCTGGGTGATTACATTAATTATTACACAATTATTATTAATTTTTGTAATAAATCTTGGGTGAGGCCCTTACATCTCTGTGGTCCCTGTGCCTCCCTATACCTGCCCCCCCCCAACCCCCACCCACCCACCGCAGGGCTGCGGAGGCGTTACTTAAGCGTGTCTTGCTGCTTTCGTATGTAAAACTCCATGCTTTGACAAAGGCAGTCACAACTAATTCACAAATAGGCCTACGCATTCTATTTCAAAGGCTCTCTGATTCCCCACTGCGATCAATACAGGGGCTGCAGTTCTGTGTTTTTTCGAATCCATGTTGAAGTTTTTGCTCTCAGACTTGATCGCATTACCGCTGGTTGGGTCATTTCAGGACAGTGCACGCGTTGCATCCAGAATCTCCCCAGCTCCGAGGACCAAGCTGAGTAAATTCAACTGAAGACGGAATGCATTGACATTGTGTGAGAAAATAACATTTGCGGACAAACTGCGTGGCCTATGTGGTATGTTGCCTTTTCTAATTTGAAACGTGTGATAAAAGCACGCACGAACACTTGCAGTCACCAACATGACGACGTATCAAGTCGACACTGACAGCAATTTACAAGTCTATGAGGAATAGTAATCTACTGCTACTGTCTTTCTCAACTTTCTCACTGTTGTTGGTTGTCATGAATTCATAAAACGCGAGCATACGTGGACACAATATTTTTGAGTCATTTTAGGGCTTAAACTAGATATCGGATTTGTGTAGGCTACATTAGGCTGTCTGGTTGAATTGTTACTTCATACCTATAGGTATGCTATCCACATTGTATGGATATAGGTTACAGTAATCATTCAGTGTCAGCCAAATATTTAAAAGCGCTTAGGCTTTTTACTACGTCAATATTTAAGACTCGAAAATGTAGGCTATTTAGAATGCGTGTACACCTATTGAGACAGGCTACACCACATCTGAAACAAAAAAGAATAGACAATCTCAAATTCCATGCCAGGCAGGCTGGATGCATGACATGTCTGGTCAAGTATTTACATTATAAGCGGTGCATCCATGGAAATGGAAGCGGGAGTATTATGTGCATTGAGAGAATGTTCCCTAAGACAGCTGTCCGTTGAACAATAGTGAAAATGGGAGAAATTTGCCTAAGTTACCTTGTAAACGCTAACATACCACTGCTGGTTTTGGATGAATGTTGTAGGCTACACATTGAAACCAATTGAAGCCATGATAACAACAACACAAATCGGTTGTAGGCTATACTGTACGATTTTAACAATTAGTGCCAAGAAATGTACTGTCCCTCGTGTGTTGCCGTAGATTGAATGTCTAATGTATCAGAATTTTCCGCGATCAGATTCTGCCGTTCTGGTGGGGGTATCTGAGGTCAATGCCTGCCTGCCTGCCTGCCTGCCTGCCTGCCTGCCTGCCTGCATGCCTGCCTGCCTGCTCAACGATGCCTTGTGAAAATTGAAGTCAATGTTTGCAATAATGTGGAAACACTACTGCAACTGATCTGATATTGTAAGTAAACAGAGTATTAGAAAACATTTTTGTCGCTGTATAATTTACAAACGTAAAAACTTTACCATCTTGCTGCAAAAAAAACTGTTTTAAAGCTTGGCTGTTTGCATTTTAGATAGCTGTTGATTCCGTAAATGACTCATGTTGTTTTTCTTTCGAAATAATAACTGTTTGGTACAGTATCATGACTTATATTTAGCTCAGTAGTTGCAGTCGTTGCCACAGAACACATGCAGCCACAATCGTGTGTGCCACGAAACCATAGAGGAACATGAACATTGATTGTCAGTATAGCCTATGTTTATGCAATGATTACACCAGTCACGTTCTGTGATGTGATTTATAAAATGTTGTTGGACACTACTTGACGTATTGATTTCCATGACATTTTATGAGTAGACTATATTCCGTAATCTGTGTTTTCGATTCCCGAGGTGGAGCCTGATCGTTGGTTACTGAGGTTGCGATTAGCCTGTTCTGTTATCCCACATTCCATCAACATTTCCACATTTCAACATTTTAAAGGCAGGGTAGGCAATGTTGTTGAGAAGCACTTTTTGTCATATTCGCCAACAGTACCTTCACGTCTTCATAGCAACCAATATATGTAAAGGTTTGATGGTAATTTGAAATCATTCCGACATCTGTGGGCGTTGCCTACTGTAATAAACAAGACCAATTAATTAGTATGGTGGCCCTGAAGTGCATATCCCAACAGCAAATAGAAAAACGCATTAGCAAATCATAAAACACAACAGCAAATATGAAAACACTTCAACAAATCATAAAGCACAACGGCAAATAGGAAAACAAAACCCCAAATAGGAAAACACAACAGCAAATAGGAAAACACAACAACAAATCATGATATGCCCTACCTTTTCCGTAAGAAGTTAATGTCATTGTGCTTTATGATTTAATGTTGTGTTTTCCTATTTGGCGTTTTGTTTTCCTATTTGGCGTTTTGTTTTCCAATTTGCTGTTGTGCTTTATGATTTGTTGTTGTGTTTTCCTATTTACTGTTGTGTTTTCCTATTTGGCGTTTTGTTTTCCTATTTGCCGTTGTGCTTTATGATTTGTTGAAGTGTTTTCATATTTGCGGTTGTGTTTTATGATTTGCTAATGCGTTTTTCTATTTGCTGGTGGTTTTGAAAAGAGGGGGTTGTATTATTTGTGTCAAATAGAAGCTAAAATAGCTAGCTTTTCAAAACTTCCTTACCCTGCCTTTAAGAAGGCATACACTACTGTTTATGTTTGTTTTAATCTTTGGGGTCAAATATAGGCCATATTTCTATGAATCCCAATAGTGTGCAGTAGGCTACTGTAAGACAACGAAATAGGACAAAATGCTAAATATTTGATAACTTAATGTTGAGACAATGCATCAGTGTAAAACTTTGATTAGGTGGACCTACAGTGTTCAACACTCTATTATGGTTCATTACTCAAATTACTAACTCAAATCTTAAGATGTAACTTACTATCTCAATGCAATAATGCGAATATCCAATTATAGTTCCATAAAACAAAGTAGATTTTATCTTGATTCATTTGTATCTTTAGAATTCCTTTGAAATTCACAAAAATTGCACTGACACAATGGTTTTATTCATAATAGTAAGATGGTTTAGATCAAGGGTAAATTCCAGACAGGAATCTCATTAGGAAATATGTCCTCTATTTAACTCTTGCGTTTCAACATAATATTATTGTATACAGCATACTGTAAGAGAGGAACAATGTTTCACACATAAGCCTAAAGGGATTTTCCCAAATTCTAATGCTTTACCAACAATTTGCCTCCCAATTGAGTTAAATTTGTTTTGGGTAGGCCACTGGGAAGGGTTAACAGTACTACTTGCCTGATCGCAATTATTATTCTTAAAATACCTTTACAGAGGGAGGACCTATGATATATATATTTTTGGTATACATACTAAATGGTATTAAATCAGTTGGTGTGATCTACTTTGACTAAAAATGATGTACGTTGTTAATATTGTAGCTTGGAACCTCATATTTAGCCAACGACTCAGCTTAGAACAGTGGTCTCGGACTGTGTACAGGCTGCTTAAATATTTATTTAGCAGACACTTTCATCCAAAAGTGTACAAGCACTCAACCCATAAGTCACACAGTGATGCAGGAGTGGAACTTTCAGAGGTTGTGGGACTCGAGCCCACAACATATTGTACACTGCGCTGCACTGCAAAATATAACAATTTCCTTGGGCTAAGCGGCATTACAATACAGTGCACTGTGGGATAACCCTTTATCTGAGCCACCCAGGAGACGCCTTATGAAACTCTAAAGATTAAAGAAAATTTGAGTTTAATTAGTTAATTCAGTCAACATCGTCAGACTTTTTATGAGGCCCGGTGTAGTAAGCTTGCCTGAGGTACTTATCAAACCTTGCCCTTTCAAACTGCGTGCATTGTGTCAATAGTCAGTTCAGTTTATGCTTCAGTGAAAAAAATCTATAAGGAAACATTCATCTTTATGACTATGACTAAAGGGTGGAGGATTATTGGATGATTTATGTTTAAATGCAGTTTTTGTGGGTTGTCACTTGTTTAAGGTCTGGCGTAGTGGAGACCTGGTCCCTAGAAGCAGACAATAATAGGCTGTCTGTTTCTTTTACATTCTGATTGTGCCCAGTTGTGGGGATGAAAGGAAGGGTTTGCAGGAGATGTTCATTTTCCTGTGAATTAATTTGTGCTTTTTCTGCTCCAGGCTATATTATAAAATATATATATATAATTTACAAACCCAAAGAGTCCTTTTATTTCCCTGTGGATTGTTTTTCTGTGAATCACATGTTTCCTCAAGCAGCTGGCTTTCCCATTAAGCAAAGTAAAATAGGGATAACAGTTCAGAGTTAAAATGATTCTACTAGTTTGAAGTTAAGAGTTAAGAGTTTTGCCAAATAATTATGCTTATTTAGATCTATCAAAGTAAAAATAACAAACTGCATTTACCATTGGTTCGGGCAAACATACTGTGTGGGAAGGAAAATAATTACTCTCTAGGCCTATGCTAAACCCCTTGCAGTATTGCAGGAACCCATACTCACTCAATGGGTGCCCTTTACAAACTAGTCAATGTCTAATGTTTGGATATCTGTCAATGATCTCTACATTTTGATCAACCAGGTCAGTTACAGAGTATCACTACAGTCTTTATAAGTCTGTCACAAACACACAGTTCATATTTGTTGATGACGTTAAACCATGTTCTAAAATGGATGGATTGCCAGTGAAAGAAGGAGTTGATGTGTCACCTTTCTGGTCAAGACTAACCCTGGTTGTTTTTTGAGACCAGCAGCATGTTAACCTTTGCCCTTTTAAATTGTTGCAAAGCAACAAGTCCATATAGAAACTCTTAAGGCCCCTACTCTTATTAAGATGCATACAGTTTATATTATGTGTTCTGATGGTTAGCCTGAAAACAATGAACATTTTGCTCTGGCAGATTGGTCTGGCCACCCTCCCATTCAAAATTGTTTCCCTCTGTCATGAAAAGTGCTAGAACAATCACAATCATTTAAATTATGTGGGGTGGGTTTTGATGCGATGACTGTACAGAGGAGTGTCATAAGAGGGATTTAGTAAAGGAATTTAAGATGAACAAGATATGATCTTGAGCAGATTTGTAGTTGTGTCATATTGTTACTTCCTCACTAAGAAGACTACAGTACAGCAGCATTGGATATTGAAGGGTTTAAGATAAACCACTTTGCTGTTTTTGTTTAGGCCCTATGTGAAGATAAGTCATGTGGCCTTTGCATTGCATATCTTAACACATTTTTAAAGAGGCTTGTATTATTCATGAAGTAGCCGATTCATTAGTATTGGGGAAAAACATGGTTAACTCCTGCCATAATTGTATTAATTGTCCATTTCAGCAGAATTAAGACCTATTAGAAATGTAGTGTTTGTTGACTGTTTTTTAAAACATGCCTGTAGGGGTATTTAAAAAACATTTTGGGCAGAAAGCAAGCATGTTGTTACAGGTTGGATCTCTTTGGCATGTGAAGATGAATCCACAGAATAGCCCAGAAGACTGTTCTGTCTTCTCTCTGTGAAAGGAGTTTGGATGACATGCAACAAGCTTTGGTTTGGCAAAATATGATGCTAAAAGAACTGATGTTTGTGTTGTAAAGAAGAACGGCAATTGGACAATTGGATAAATGAACGGGGGATATGGACACATCTCTGTTTGTGTTCATTCCAGAACTAAAGGGCAGCTTCTTAGAAGTCACATCTACCCAACTGAAACAAAATAATTTGCAGTCCTTTAACCCAACTGATAGCTGAACCTGTGTTCACAGAAGCTTGTTCTGTTGGGTTTAAAATATGTTTCAAGCCCATGCCTGAAAAAAGGCAGAGATTAAGTACATTTAGCGAAACTAAGACACAACCTTTCAAAACTAAATTCTTCTTGTGTAAACAAAAAGCATAAAGGCAATTTTTCTGCTGTAAAACTGCTGAAAACAAAACTGATTACTCATTCTTCTTCTCGTCTGTCTGTTTACTGTCCTCATCCATTCTACTTGCCCTGTTTGGAGTTTTGCAGTTCAATATTCTGTTGAAATCCTAAACCCCACGCTTCATTGAGTCAGAGCCATAGCTCATCTGATCATAGACCGGTGCACCACAGGATTCTCAAAGTTGTCTGGCCAGCTAGGTATGCACCACGCAGCTGTCAGAAACAACTGCTCAGCACACTTGTTCTCACATTCACATTTTGCAAGTGTAGCTCCCTACTTCGCCAATGTTCAATGTTGGAAGGAACTTCAGCAACATTTGGCTGTGCGCTCTATGAGATGAATGTATTGTTTGTCCCCAGTTCGAACATTTGTACTTTGGGAAACTTTTATAGACGTAATGCTTTCCAGATAGAGTTTAATACCTTCAAGTGCTTGTAACTGAAGTAATCAAAGTTTACCTTTTCCGACCTGAGGAGTATAACTGAAAATGTTACTTGCAACAGTGCCTACGACATGTTTAGCTTTAAATGATTTGTGTGGCTGTGTAGAATGCTTGGATATTACATTATTTAATTAATGTAGGACAGGCTTCCATTTGACAGTCTGTGTTTTCTAAAATACTAATCTGCTGTTTTCCATACAGTCCCACACTCTTGCTTAGAAGGAAGACATTCAGCTCTTTTTTCTCTCTGTATCTAGCCTCTGTCTTACTCTATCTTTCTCTACTCATTTTCCTTCTCAGTTTTTTTGCATAAAGCGCAAAGGATTGGTGTAATATCATATTAGAAATTTCTCTGAAATGAAAACAAAAGACTGTTTTGAAACAGATTTATTACAGTAACGTAGGACTTTGGAGACATTTGCAAACTGGCAGCATGCTGCTCTCCATTTAAAAGTCTCCATCAGTCTTTCACAGCTTTCACATTTTCAGACACACCATGACTGATGTATGGGAAGATGAAAAAAGGTTTTGTGTTGAAATAGAGATATACTCTCATCCCAACTAGACTGGAGGCCCAGGGACTCCAGAGGCTTGTTTACCCAGAAGTTTGTTGCAGTCTCCCAGGGAGAAAGCAATGTTTGTGTGTCTGTAGATAGAAGGCCACATCAAGCTAATTTAATTTGCGTAGAATCCGAGCAATTCAATGATAAACCCAGATCTGATGAAAATGGCTCAGATGAAAACATGTTTTTGTTCGAAGCACAAGGGGTTCGAGTGAAGCTTTTGGTGCCTCTGGCTCTTTTCCCAAACCCAAGCTTAAACTGTGTCCCTTGTGAGATTTTAAGACTGAGCACAAGCAGATATTAATATTTAGGTCTTCAGCTAATCTTTTTGAAAAGAAAGTTTTGAACCCGTCCCGTAGTAGACGCTTTAGAGCCGACCCCATTGTGATGTGAATGTCTATTGTTTTTCCGTTCGTTGGAAAATAAAACATATGTCAGACATTACAGCAGAAGCTAGTGCTGTTGGAGAAACAGCTTTTTGAGAGAACCTGTTAAGAGTTATCTTAAATTGCTGCACAGCAATCATTGAAACATCAGCTTTGTGGGTTGCTGAAGTCTTCATTTAAACACAACACCGGAATCACCTCATCTGCACGGGGATAATGACAGTTAGGCCTTGTAGTCCTGATAGATGATCAGAGCAGTCCAGATCAGAAGACAATGACAATGCAGAGATGTCATTTGAATTTGCATGATTAATGGATTCTGCTTTGCGTACTGTCCTTGTTAGAGGCCATAAATATCCCCAGTATTTGCAAAATGTACATTTACGTCCACATACAGTACAGGAACGAAGACCCATTTGTGACAAAAGAAGTTCTGTTTTTTGTCCGCTCCCTCTTTTAATTTTCACCTGAGCCTGTTGAACGGCAGCTGTTTTGGGTAGATGTTTGGCATTATTGTTGACAAGAGAGTTGGTAGGGCACCTAACTCCTCATTTGATCTGAATTTGTTGGTCTAAAGACATCTCTGTTCTTTAGGAGAGTCTGATAGTGGCTCTATAATTAATGCACCTCCTCCTTTTGTACTCCCAGCTCTAGTTGCAAAGGTCACAACAAACGGCAGGTTAAAATTTCTATTAGCTGCTGTTTGTCAATCCTTAACTGTACAGCTGCAGTTTAACAATGCCATGTAAACAGATAAGCGTACTAATTTGACTGAACATTCTGAAGTTCAATGTAATTGTTCTAGGTTCTAGACGACCCCTTTAGCTCTTGTTTGCACAGCTATCAAAGTTCAATGTTCCCAGAAATAATTAAACCTACATGTTTTGACAAGACTTGCAGTTGTGCAAGTTTTTAGGCATTATGTGCACTACCTTGAATAAGCAAAGCAACATGTTTGTCAACATAATCAGATCCAACATCACCAGAGCCAAGCCTAGGACTCCATGACATTACAGAAGAAGTACACAGCCTTCCTCTGTTGAAGGATGTGAATGCCTTACCATCAATTTTAGCAACACCAATCTCTCATTATCACTCATAGACAAAAGGTTGCAGGCCATTGGCCTGCCCCAAGAATACCTACATAAAACTACAACTGCATGGCTGTATGTGTTCCAGGCTTCAGACAGGGACCCCGGCGTGGTGGTGGTACAGACAGACTAATGCTACCTGCGAGGGGCTTAACAGCACACAGAGGCTGCTGTTGCGCTGTGTTTACTGGAAGAAGGGAAGAGGGGACAAGGCTGAATTATTCATGAAGAGAGAGAGAAGGAGCTGTAAAAGACTTCATCTTCAGTTTTCTCCCCCTGCATTTCTATGGTGCACTTTTAGTGGGAGGTCAGTGAGGGTAAAGGAGCTATGATTGCCTCTGTTAAAATCAGATGAGAAAGAAGATCCGCAAAAATAAACAAATGAAATAACTTTGTACTAGATTTGTAAAAGTGGCACTGAATTTTGGCGTATCATTGCAAAAGGCTACTAAGACACATTGTACTGTAGTAATGATATGGTATTCCTAAACAGTGAGAACAGTTTTTTGGAATAAAATGTTTCAGTCAGGTTAAAATAGCCTGCGATAGTATTTAGTTGGAGGCTGCCACAAAAGGAAAGGTCTCTGAGCATTCAGGTGTTCTGTGTTGGGTGGGCTGTTATCGGGAACATAGTGTCTGGCATTTTCACTTTTGGGACATTATAAATCTTGCTTATATCAGTGTGACATTTGTATACCAGTGTGCTGAGGGGGTCCTTGGATTGAGTGGTTGCTGTAGTTACCCTAGCTGGCATCATGCCTTCACCTTTAAGAAAGGCTTGCAGCCCCTGGTTGGCGGTGGGTCACATTACGTAAGAGCCTGGCTGATCGTCCCAAAGCATTGTGGCCCCTGCCCTGTCCTCCTGCCAACATGCACTGAACGTTTCATCACCTCCTGCTTCACAGGGCCCTCTGTACATAGCTATGTTTGCATAACACTATCTCGCTCTCAATTTCTCTCTCAATTCAAGTTTATTTGTCATGTGTACAGGATACACAAGTATACAAGTACAATGAAAAGCTTTGTGCCGCTGAGCTACCTACAACAGTGCAGTTATAACAATAAAAGATAAGATAATAATGCACTGTTGTAGGTACATTGGTCAGTGAGCATTGCTCACTGAACAATGTAATGAAACAGTGAGGGTAGGCTGTTTCCAGGTGGTTATAATAAGTGCAAATGTGCAAAAAGTCTATGCTGGGCAGTGCAGTACTCAGACTGTAAAGTCGTGATGTGCAGGAAGGAGGTGGGGGGTAGTTATCTGTTGAGGAGCCTGATGGCCTGGAAATAGAAGATAGAACTCTCGTAGTCGATTTGTTCGGGAGCTAATGCTGCGGTACCGCTTGCCAGATGGTAGCACTGTGAACAGTTCGTGGTTGGGGTCGCCGATGATCTTCGTGGCCTTTGACAGGCACCGCCTGGTGTAGATGTCTTGTAGGGAGGGAAGTTCACTTCCTGTGATGCGCTGCGCTGACCGTACCACCTCCAAAGTGCTTTGCGGTTCAGCTCAGTGCAGTTTCCATACCGGGCAGTGATGCAACCAGTCAGGACGCTTTCTATGGTGCTGCTGTAGAAGGATTTTAGAATGCGGGGACTCGGTTGAACTTCCTCAGTTGCCTGAGGTGGAAGAATCTTCCTGAAATCCACGATCAGCTCCTTGGTTTTGCTGACATTGAGGGAAAGGTTGTTCTCCTGGCACCAGTGTGTCAGGGTGTTAACCTCCCCTCTGTAAGCTGTCTCGTTGTCACTGGAGTCGTCAGCAAACTTGATGACCATGTTGTTGGAGTGTTGCGTGACCATGCAGTCGTGGGTGTAAAGGGAGTACAGGAGGGGACTCAGCACACAGCCTTGTGGGACCCCCGTATTCAGAGTCAATGTGGTAGAGTTGGTGTTGCCTGTCGCACTCACACACAGTCCCCACTTCTACATCTTTCTCTTAATCGCGGCCTCTCTCTCTCTATCTCTCTCTCTCTCTCTCTCTCTCTCTCTCTCTCTCTCTCTTAGACGAACGCTGACCATCTGCTGTGCTCTCTGTAATATTACCTCAGCAATTTCTGTCTGTCTCTCTATCCTCTCTATCCCTCTCTATTCCTCTCCTTTTTGCTCTCAATAGTGGAATGATCTGAAATAGCTGCTTCTCTACCATGTTTTTGTGCGCAACCGTTCTGTTTTTAACCCCCCCCCCCCCACCCCGGGTCCTGAAATCCAGACGGACTGGCCCACACAAAAGGATTACTGGTCCTGTGAGTCTACTCAGAATGCATTTTGAAGGGCCTTCTTTCCTGTGTGACCGAATGTGTCTGGGTTTATGACAGACAATCGGCCTAGGTTTTTTTTCCTAAACCACGGGACTGGGGATTGGTCGTTTTGAAAGTAATTATTTTGAAACTAATTATTTTTGATCATTTAACTCAAGGGGTTGCTCCAAACACACCATTCATTTGAATCAGGTATGTTGGAGCAGGGAAACATCTGAAACATGCAGGGCAGGGAGACCCGAGGACCAGGATTGGGAACCCCTGATTTATCTCATGTTGGCTATTTAACTTGAATGGTATTAGTACGTAACAGCATAAGTCTTCTACCTTTTTTTAAGATTAAAGATTACAACTTTTTCAGACAGATGAATGTGTAGTCCTGGCTTCCAGACACAACAGCGTTGAACATTTTAGGAGAATTATACAGATTGTCTAGAATGACATGTCATGACAGCTGATTATTTGTTTTTCTCTTATCTGTTAATGAAGTCCTCAGGCAGGCATGCTCTACTACGGCTATGTTAAAGCACTCCACTACTTAGTAGTCTTATCCAAAATGGGTTCTAATGTTTCAATGCCTCAATACTTTCTAAACCAATTAGAAAATGCAATAAAGCCATTTAGGTCAATTTACAGTTTCTACTGGGATTAACCAATACATTGTGTATTGCCACAATTTTGTTTTAAAGTCACCTGTACTTGAGTTCTTTTAAATCCTGAGATTACATTGTCAGTTCAAGAATTGGACAGCTCAATCTTAATAATATTGACCTTCGAAATGTCACAATACCCAGTGTGTATGTAATAAATGTAGTCACTGAGGCAGTAGTTTTCTCTGACTCTTGTGGTGGGCCTCAAGGGGTAGAGACAGCCAGAGGCCAGGAAATGAATGTACTGGCAAGAGATATTAGTGGTTATTAACTGTGGTCACCCAGATTTCCTCTCAGGTGCACTCTTGCATTCAGCAATTTTATAAGCACGAGTAGCATCTTCCCAAGAGTGGGTACAGGTACCGCACAGAAAAGCAACACAGGAAAAGCATCCCTGTCTTGACACAGAGGCCGCCTTCTAGTTCTCGAGCTGTGCATGCAGCTCTAGCTTTGCCGCCCTGGTCTAGGTTCATGCTAGCCTGGCTTCCAGCCCAATTTAGCCCCGCCCACAAAAACATTTGGTCGGGAAGTTGGGTCTGGAAGGGCTCGTATTGGGGACAAACTATATAAAACCAGGAGCTGGGCGGATCAATGAAATGGTCAGGGCGGGCTTTATACGATGATGGACAGATGATAAACAGTAACGTAATCACCCACGTCACGAAAGAGCGCTTGGGTTGAATTCGTTCTCAACAAACAACATATTACGTTGCTCTGATTGGTTGTAGGTCTATCCAATTGAGCGAAGAGGCATTTGTTTTACGAGTTCGGTTGAAACACGCTCCATAGTCACAGCCCAACGGAGAGTTATCAGTGTCATATTCTGACTAGAATTATGAGTATGACAATGTCAGACTAGGTTCATGCAGACAGTGCTCCCACCTGAATGAGCACACCACAGGCTTCTATGTCTCACAGAAGGAAGGAAAGAGAGGGAGAGGGGCAGAGCACAGGGAACATGGGACATCAGCAGGCCCAACAACATGAGGCATCACAGCACAGTGTGTCCTGGCTAGCGGAAAGTACCAATTGGGCCAGATGAAACAGAACCCTGTCCGCTTCGCTGCTGTTGTGGAAGCATTCTGCTCTCTTCCTGTATGGCATGGCCTAGATTCACCAAATTGGATGCACTCACTTAGACTAACTGCATGTTATTTTTAAGGTCGCCTTTTTTAAACATTACATAGTTTTGAGCGATCGCTGAATTACAAACATTTATAGAGATTTTCTTTGGGTTCCTCCGGGAGGGGTTAGGACTCATTATTTTTGAGGTTGCAGTCTCCGCCTGCGCTCTTCCGCAGGGACAGAACAGCACAGGGGGGAAATGACAGGCTGCTGATTATCCTCACATATATTCTCAGTCTCATTGAACTGCATTAGAAGTTGCTCCGCACCAGAAAAGCTCCTTGTAAATTCTGACCCTGAGATGTCTCTGAAGACACCCTAACCCTGAACCATGATGGCAAACCCCCAGTAGGAGACTGCCTGGGTGCATGCCTTGTTTGCACAATATTGATACATGTTTGTATATCTGGGGCCAGTAAAGGTTTACTGACTGCACATGTTCAACAAGTAAGAAGTGTTGTAGGATTAAATTATTACCGGTGCGGTAGTAATATGGGATTACATCTGAGATGTGGGTAAAGGTAAGTCTACATGATCTGAAACATAAGCTCCTTAGTTAAATAAACGATAAAAGGAACTAGGGTTGCAGTGCTGGCTGTGGAGGACTCTCAGTGGACAGGGAACATGTTCCTGATGTTAAAGGAACGTTTATTTAGATTCCTGTCCAGCTATGGTTGTACTCTGATTCGGCCTGTTTGAGATCACTGGAGTGGAATGTCAACAGTGACCCTGCTGGTCATTTCACATGTGATAATTGTTTGATTCTCCTTGTGTTTGCTTTGGAGAAAGGGGACTGGAAAATACTCAGCACAGATACTTGGAGTCTTCTCTGACCTTGCAGTGTTCTCTGACCTGCAGGGTATTGGGAAAACAACTGTGATCCTCAGTTTGATTATAGCAAGTAAGACTGTTATACATTTGATACAGTTTATCAAATGTATAATATAATATGTGCCTGTTATCATACGTATGGTTGAAATTAAAGCATGAATGAGAGCAAAACAAACAGTTTTTTGACACATCTAGGCTCCAATTTAGGCTAGCATTGCACAATTTTCTTTATTAAACACACATTGTTCTAGATTTGAGTAGAAAAAAAACCTCATCCACAAACTCCCCCCTCTTTTTTTCTTGTGCTGGCCAGTGCCAAGGGTCTCCAAAACAAACACTAGGAAAAAAGTGTAGATTGTGGATACAGTACATGGAAAAAAAACATTTTTGCGTTTCCCCCAAAAATGTGTGCTGTTCCAAAAGTTAGATTACCTTCAAGCACAAGAGAGACAGAGGAGAAAAGGGGGGGAGGAGGAAGAGTGAGGGCTGAAAAGAAGGAGGGGGTGAACAAAGTAGTGTGTGAATGAGGGAGATAGACAAGCATCTCGTTAAAGTGTTCTCCTGAACGCTTAGGTCCCAAAGGCGACAGCGTCACACTCCAACCACGCAGACCCGGGCCAGACAAGTCATTTGGCGGGCGAGAGGGTAAAATGGAACAGGCTGTCTTTTCCTTTAAGCTAAACCATGGCAGAGGAAGCTTTTTAATAACATGGTAGAGTTCATTGCTTTTAACGTGAATATTTCTATTCTGGTTTCATGGTCTTAATTTTCTGCCTCTGGATTTTTGGGACCAGTTTCCACCATCTACTTTCCCTTGAGATGTAGCTGTTAGAAATGCCTATAAATGTAGAACGTTCATGTTTTTATGTTGCCTGACCTCAACAGCCTTGATGATGTCAACGTTAGTGTGTGTAAACAGATGTGTGTTCTCTTCAAGAATATAATGTTTTGGAATAAAATACTCACTGTCTTCCATGTAGAGCATTGGTAAGTAGGCCTTTTTCACGTTCATGGTGTCTGGTGTCTGGTTCATGGTGTTCAAGTTGTCTGTTCTTGAACAAATAGTACCAGAGGAAGCCACATGGTAAAAGTGTACAAGCCCCAGTGTTGATTGAGAGCCAGTGGCATGATAGGAATCAGCTTTGGATGTCTTCCCTACAGTTCAGAAGGCCTGTCTCCTCTGTGTACAAAGAGCTGCAAAAATAATGCGGAGTGAAAGACAGGCATTCGATTTTGAACAGAAACACAATATTTCTGCTTCTAATTAGTATGATTATACAGTTGTATTTAATTTGGGTGTCCCCTAGCAGCTACAGGTACTCTCGGGAAAACAATGGATCTCTGCATTGGCTACTCCAGTGCTGGGTGTCTGTCATACACGTGGTGGCTGTGACTGGCTTGGGTTTCATGTCTGTCTGAGGCCAAGATTTGGAGTCGAACAGGCTCTATCTCTTGTAACATATAATATAGAGATAGCGCTTCCATTCCTTTAACTAGCTTCATGTTTACATACTTAAAATCATTAAAGTTGCTCAAACGTTAGTTAGGTTCTGTGTGACAGACCCCAGGTGTTGGTTGTTGTGGCATGTGGCAGTGTATTGCACTCTGAACGCCAATGCTGTGTGGGTGGTTCCAAGTAGTAACAATTTGCTAGCTGCCATGAAGCCAAACCTCAGGATGCATCCATCACATCTGTGCTCATCTTGCTCTGGTGTGAAGTGAACAGTCCTCGGTTGATGCTAGAGTGCTCCTCGAGCAGAGGCAACACTGGAACAGGATCATTACAGAGCCACAAATAGAATAATTCCCCTTTGTTGTCTGTTCATTTAGTTTGTTATGGGTCAGGCCAATCTCCAGCTCCCCTGTATTGATGTGCTGATCAGCTGTGCTTAACTGGGTTGACAGCTGCTTTGTTTGTGCTCTGTCCCATCCCATGAGCACCTTGTGGTCTTCATGTTCGTGTGTTCCTGCTTCTTTTCCCTCCCGTCTCTTAGTCCCAGTTGAAACTATGGTCTCAGCAGAATGTGTATGGCAGCACCATAGTTTGTCCCTGGAGTCACAGGAATGCTGGCTCGACTATGATACTCTAAAGGTTCATGACACGGGTCTGTCAAGCTGTCTGTACTTGAAAGCATGCAAAATGCAAGGGTGCACGAGAGCGCAAAATTACGCTTTTTACTGTATCTCTACTGTCTGACTTGAGCTATCCCTCTTCAGTCATTTGTCATGTTACCAAGCTAGTGACAAACCTGTTCATCATTGGTAAATACTTTTCACACAAACATAATGGACTCATTGGTTAGACCTAGGTTCACTGTTTTGAGGTACACAGGCCTACTTGTGTTTCTCTACTTTGGAAACCGTCTACTGAAAACTTGGGATTTGAAGTGGATCTAATCCATCTCTTTCCTCTCTTGCATTGCTGGCCTTGTAGTCCAGGCTTGACTAATGTACTGTACTGAGGGACAGTGAAATCATTATCCAATGGGTTGGTGGGTCCAGCTGTGAGGAGGAGATGAATCTGGAACTTTCACTTAAATCATGAGCCAGAGACAGAGAACTGTCCGCTTGCCAAATCTTTATGGTTCCAGAATTCAAGGAATTCAGCCAGTGGTTTAGGACTGACGTGACATCAGATTGTTGATTAGTTTTTTCCATGTAGGTGGAACTCTGGCAGTCCAGAGACAGAGATAGAGACAGTGTACTCTGTACTGTAGCTATGACTGTTGTTGTTGTTTTGCAGAAGATTGGCAAGCTTCCAAGCCAGCTAGCGTTCAGCTAACATGGTGTCCAGTTTTTTCTTCAATAGACAAATACGGGAAGGTTATAGAGAGAATCCTATGGTGCCAGACTTCGCTGACCTATTTGCAATTTGGCAGCTGGTTGCATTCTCTCTTTTGAGACTTATGTAAAGGAGCGGTTTTAAGTTCTCCATTTTTCAGCATGCGATGTGTCTCAGCCATTGGAGTTGAAGTGAACTTCTCTAGCTTTGCAGGGCCACACTTGCAAGAGCAATTCTTTCATGTATGTTTCTGAGTAATATGTTTTTTTTTATACTTTTGAGTACTTCCTGTGCACAGTATTTCCCATACATTGATTTATCTGTGGCGGCCCGCCACAATAAAAAATTGACCGCCACAAATGTGAAATAAACAAAGTAATTATAAGCCCATTCCTGCCCCACTCGTGTTTTCTCCCGCTCACTCGAAAACGGATACAGTCAAGTGAAAGCTAATAATATTCATAGTTAAATACATTCGGCAAATATAACAATATGAATCTAATGTAAAGTTTATATTATGTAAAGTCCCAAAACTATTTTGAACTCAAATTAATCTGACTGTCTGTCTGCCCTGCCGTCTGTCTGTCTGCCTGTCTGTCTGTCTGCTCAACTGGCTGGCTTTCAGCCCTGTCTGTCTGCCTGTCTATCTGCCCAACTGGCTGGTTGTCTGCCCCTGCTCATCTGGCTGTCTCCTTGTCTGTCAGTCCCACTGTTTCTCTGTCTGTCTTTCCAGGTGAACCTCTCCCTCATACTGTTCACAGTTGTCTGTGGAGCTCAGTGTACCTAACGGGATAAAAAACACAGGCTGCCCGTGGTCTTAAACTGTCTGAATTTGGTCACTGTTTATGTACTTGGCTGTAAGGCTGTAAATCTTGGAAAATCATATGCGTTGTGTATTTTTGAACTTGTTAAAATAGACTGGTCAGGTTTTTATTAGTTGATATTACTTGAATTGTTTTTTATTACATTTTGATTGAAGGAATGTATGAATATTGAGTCATTCAAGAGTATCAGTTGCATCAACGGCCATTTATTTATCCGTAGTTTCACTGGTTGATTGCCCTTTAAACAAATGCTCTTAAATGAATGTTCTTTAACCAATTCGCTTTCTGAAACAACCCTTATTTGTATGACAGTGATGACACATCGGGCGTGGCTTAGTGTTGTAAGAGGCAGACGGGGCATCAGGGGGTTGTACTGTTCTGCTGTAGTTAGCTGCTTCGGATGTTGGGTAACTGCAACCTTGCCAGTATGAGCCTGACACCTGGTGACATACGCTGTGTCTGAATACCTTCCCTACAGGGGTCCCTATTTTGGGTGGACACTGGAGCTAGGTCTTCAAAGACACACTTTCCCGGCATTGCACAACCACACACAGGCACACATTCGAGAAACACACAGTGGCAGCTCCATCATTACGATTTTAAAGAGTAGTCTGTGTCAGTTCCATGCAAAGAACTGGCCCAGGCACATAGCCATTGGGTGCCAGACGATGTATTGAGAGGGGATTGTGGGGGAGGGTGATAGTTGGCACAACAGACAAGGTCAACCACAACAATGCCGTGGGGGTCAGCCACATGTGACATGACCATGGCATTCGCGGTCACACCCCAGCAATGTAGAGGGCCAATATCCTAGGAGTACACTAGACAGTACACTAGTAATTAGTGACTAGCCTACAGAAAGGCTGATGTTTGAGTTGACCAAATAACTCATGTTGGCGTACACATTAATGTGGGTAGGTCCCATGAAACCATTTACATTTACATTACATTTAGTCATTTAGCAGACGAGCGACTTACAGTAAGTACAGGGACATTCCCCCCGAGGCAAGTAGGGTGAAGTGCCTTGCCCAAGGACACAACGTCATTTGGCGGGGCGGGGAATCGATCCGGCAACCTTCCGATTACTAGCCCGACTCCCTCACCGCTCAGCCATCTGCCTCCTGGGACCAAACCAAATGGGAAGCATGTGATTGGCCAGAATTAGCACTGTTTCAAACACAACCGGATGATACGGAGAACAGCCAGCCTTGACTTTTTCCTTCCAGTGCTGCAAGGACGGCACCACGTGAAGGCTAAATGCAGAACCACCTGCTTTGTTACAGATGCGCAAAGAGAGGATGTCGTGATGTAGGAACCAAGAAACTTGCTGACGCTGGCAGATTTCATTTCTCTATCGCCCCCCCACCCCCCTTTTCCGTCAGTCCACCCCCCCCCCCCCCCCCCCCATAATTTTGTACCACTCCGAACAGTTTACTGCAGTATTCTAAAAGGCCCTGCGCGTGTCCTGAGTTGTCCTCTACTACCCAGCATGCAGTGCAGTGATCTGAGGCTCTGTCAGAGCTGGATGGGTGCACAATGGTGATGAGGGAGAGGGAGGGTTGGATGGGGGTGGGCTGGGAGACGGTCTGATGAGGATGCTGCCCTGTTCTCTCGTCCTGTTCCCCCCACCACCACCACCACCAACTTACCCTGTTGCCGCCGGTTAAATTAATCTTCCTCCGCTTCTTTCATTCTGTCTAACCCTAACCCTAGCCTAAATGTTGCAGCGCAGTGTTTTAGAGATTGTGTTGTCCTCATCTGACCCACTCTCACAGCACTGGCAAACAGAGTGGCATGGAAGGGATGGGGAGAGGGAGGGTTGGAGCGAGGGAGGGAGGGAGGGATGGATGGGTGTGTGGGCGGGATTAGGGGAAAACAGGATCATGCCTTTTAGACAATTCTCCTCGCTTTCTTCTGTCCAATGCCCCAGTGTAGGGTGTACTCCACACATGACTGCTTCTCCCAGCACTTTCTCTTGAGATCGTGTCTGGAGCTTAGCATCTCTTAGGTTCCTCGACATACGCCTCGTCAACCTCCCCCTCCCACCGCACACGCGCACACACACACACATCGTCAATTCTGTACTGAGTTTATCACTCATTTATCCCACTGCTTTGCAATAGGTTAAATGCTACTTTATACCGTGCAAGCATGTACACAGGGTGCACTACATCCCATGTTGTGAAATGTCACCCAATAGAAATTCAACTCGGAGGTAGAGAATCTATCAAAAATGTATCCCCCCCAAAAAACGGCCCACCTCCTGTAAGTTAACTGAAGTGTTGTAGTGTCTACAGTGACAAGGTTTGCCTTTTGTTTTCTCTGGGTGTCATTTTTCAAGCAGCCATTTTGTATCGCATCAGACAAATGTAAGCATGCTCTGCTGTTGAGATCTGCAGGGTAACAAGGCGGAGACAGACTAGCTGTGTCTGCTTTATATAACCATAACACCACTCACATCTGGGGCAGAAATAGGGACCAGCTCTCTGGATCAGATCTGCAGACACAAGGCATGTTTGGCATTCAATCACTGCCCTGAAGCATAGACACACCCTGCTCGACAAAGGCATAACTTAATTAAGACATAAGATCTGTGAAGTTATTTCCCCCTGCCTGTTATGAGGTAGGATCAGGACACTCACTTTGGTGTCCTTTCATGTTATAGTTTACAAGTTTGTCCCTACTGGTGCCTTTTGCATGGGTTGGCATGACCAGCACCACAAAAGCTGGCTTTCTAGAGGATTCTTTGTATATGGGTCAAGATGTTCTCAGATTGTCCTCAGACTAGGACAAATTTGTTTTCCCTTTGTTTGGTCATTAACTCCTTGTATTGGTGAATGTCACTGTTGCATTCATAAAGATTACTTGCTCTTTGAGAAATAAATGGTATTTCACTACAAACATGGCCTATATTCCTGACTAATAACAAATGTTTCTGCCACTTCCACTTCATGTCTTATTTGCTATACTTTATACTTTAGTGAGGGAGAGAAGGAGGAAGAGAAAAGGAGACATAAGGAAGAATGAACACCCCCAATAGTTTTGTCGTTTTGTCTCATTACAAGTTGTTACTGTTAGTCCATGAGCAATTTACTAGTCTGACCTGCCTTAGAATTAACGGTTAAAACAAATACTTTCCTTTTCTCTCTGTTCTACTTGCTCACATATAAACTTGGAGGTGCATCATTAGGCTCGCCTTGTGCAGCAAGAAAAAACTGAAGGAAACTGTTGAAGGGGCAATTGGATCCTCTTTTCTTATTTGGTGAAGTTGTTGTTGCCAGAGGTCAAAGTGAGCAGAAAAACTGCTTTGAGTGTCTTTTATTTGATTTCATCCATCCATCTAATGTTTTCATATTTTACAGCTTGATGACGTGCAAATATGTTTTCACCCTGGGACTGACTGATTTCGAGATGCTGGTGTGACAGATTGAGTTCATCAATACTGACAGGAACCTCTTCTTGTTGCAGGTTTCCATCCGGAGGGAGCTTTATGGGGCCTCGAACCTGCCTGCTGTGAGACTTCACGGCTCCCTCCAGTAAGAATGGCCCTTTGTTACTCAAATTCACACAGCCTGTGCCCAGCACCTCACAGCATACCCTATTCTGCCAAAACAAAACTAATCGAGGAGAGGAAAGAAGAGAGGAGCAAAGCATATTAGAGTAGAGCAGAACAGATCACAGTAGAGTAGACAGTAGTGGATTACAGCATAGCACAGTAGAACAAGAGTAGAGCATCGTGGAGTAGAGCTTAGTAGAGTATAGAAAAACAGTGTTGAGTCATGCATTGTGCAGCAAAGCAGGACAGAGCGTAGAGTTACTAGAACGTATCCCCTTTTCTGGCCCCTGTACACACAAATACTTACACAGACGCACAAACCGGGGTGCCCAGGCATGCAGACTCACACAGACACTCCAGGAAAGAAAGTCCACAGAAACACACCTTATTACTAACTGTCACACAACATGGATTACATATATTCATTTTTGCTAGTTAGTCTTCCTCTAAATGTAATTGGAGCCAGGCTTGGGTAATAGCAGAGCATAAATCTGTCTGTGGTTTATGCTTTTGAAAGAAGAATGTTTTTTGGTGATAGTGTTGAATTTGTGGAAGATCAGACGGGTCGATATAAAATAATGACAGACCTGACTGGGCCCCTAGATTTAAGCCTTTAAAAAACTAATCTAGCAGATTTCTTCTACAGACGTTGCTTTGGTAGCTTCATGGAAAACCTTTTCTTGGCTTGGTCGATAGCTTGGCTCCTAGTATGTAATCATTTTTTCTGGGTCATTTAGATAAGATTAGATCATTTAGATAGCGGTCAGGTTCATCACAACTCATGATTCAAGGCCTAAATCTATCTCACAAGAGATATCATCTTATGAATTCTGCAAAGCACAACGAGAACATTGAATGTGGGCTTTTCCAAAACAAAAAAGCACTGCCTCTATATCTCCAATGACATTTTCGGATGCGGCTATGTCTAGATGTTGGCCCAGAAACTAAATGTAATGTGATAAGGGTAGGACAGTCTACTCTACAAAGTCAAATCGTTGATTTTTTCATCAGCTGAATAATTTTGGATGAAAACAACATCTGCCACCATACGGTGATCTCTGTTGCCATGATGATGTGTCCTTACTAAACTGTGCATTTGATCCAACTCCGTATATTAAGTGTCAGAGAACGATTTCAGCCCAGTACATCATATTTGTAAGATGGAGCTCGACTCTTATCAAAAGGACATCTGAAAACAGGGTGCACAGAGGGCCGGCCTCCGAGAGTGAAAACATAACCACCGGTTGGCACGGCATCGTAGATGCGTCATGCATTGTGACATTTCCACAAGCTGAGTATGTTGGAGAGTGTGAAGGCCGTGAAGAGTGGGCAACCTCACCTAAAAATAACATGTTCACCAGTGTGTCTTATTGACTTGTGAACGTAGTCCAGAGTGAGCATGTGTGAGATCTGTGGTCTGTTTCCACTGTTTGCTAATTGGTTGATTTCCACAGCATTATGCATTCAACTTTCAGAAGTGTCGCATTCATTCATTCAGCCGCAATAGAGTACAACAAACAAGCAGTGCATTGTCTTAAATGTGCTCCTGAAAAAAAAAGCTTTTGATTCTCGTGCTTTTCTATCGTTCTAAACATCCTTTGATGTTGGCAAAAGCCTTCTATAGGGTGGAAGCGATGGACAGATATTCCAGTTGACATGTAAAACTGCTGTGGGGGGTTTCTTAGTGTCTCTGCATCCTGATGGGTAGAGTTCATTGGTATAGCATTGGACTGTAGATCAAGAGGTACCAGGTTCACATTTCACTATATTCCTATGGACAAGGGGTCTGCTAAATGATTACATTATTATTATTATCTGGAGATCTTTATCAAAGGCCCAGTTTCCCAGACATGGATTAAGCCTAGTCCTAGCCTAAAACCGTTTTTCAATGGACATCTTCATAGAATGTTTCTCTTACTTTTAGCACCAGGTGTAATCCATGTATGGGGAACTGGGTGTGTCTGGGTGGGCCTTAGTGTCTATAGTGTAATGTTAATCGAGCATGTAAGAATATTCTGTCATCATGATTAATCCACTCTACTGAAGCTTCATCCTATGTTAGGGTTACCGACAAGCTCACCAAGAAGAGCCAATGCACACACCAGCTCAGTAATGTGTGCTACCTCAGTGGTGTGTGCTACCTCAGTAGTGTGTGCTACCTCAGTAGTGTGTGCTACCTCAGTGGTGTGTGCTACCTCAGTAGTGTGTGCTACCTCAGTGGTGTGTGCTACCTCAGTGGTGTGTGCTACCTCAGTGGTGTGTGCTACCTCAGTAGTGTGTGCTACCTCAGTGGTGTGTGCTACCTCAGTAGTGTGTGCTACCTCAGTGGTGTGTGCTACCTCAGTAGTGTGTGCTACCTCAGTGGTGTGTGCTACCTCCAAACATCTTGTGACTTCTTGGATTTCTCATTTATAATGCATTAGCTAACCTGGCATAAACCTGGCACAGGAGAACCCTTGTGTTTTCTGCTGCGTTCCATGGGGACTGGGAAAGGTCAAGGTAAAGTTCTGACCTGTAAATAATGCAGCAGCTCCATACTTAATCGTTCTATAGAGCTTCACTGACATCTTTTTATAAAGTCAAGTTCTTTCCCCCTAAAGGTCTTCTCCATTAAGAGTTCAAGCAAGAGTGTGTGAGACAGTTGGTCCTTTCCACAGGCAAGAGTGAGAAAAAAGGGGCTTACTGGAGTTCAACCCATTATGTTGTGGGCTCTATTCTGAACATTAGGCTGTATTGTGGTCCAATGATGCTGTGTGTTTGGCAAATAGGTCAGATCTCTACTGGTGTAACCGCTTGTTTGTAGAACAGCTTCTCTAGTTGACTGGCACAAGGGATTGAGTGCCTTATATGATTCTTAATTCCAGTAAAACCGGTAATTGTCTGTATGAGGTTTTGCTTTGTGTTGAACTTAACATTCACGCTTCTACTCCTTTTTTTTATATGTCAAATATGATATGTCCACAAGAAATGTGTCCACTACTTTGGGCTTCATAGTTAAGATGTAAGTTGTGTTGAGATAAATGACTCTGCTCTTTAACTGAATATGAAGGATGTGGTTAGTACTGTCTGGTAGAACAGGAAATACACCTTTCAGAGCACCCCTCCTCTTCTGAACCCAGCACACTGTGTGCTTTTCTGCGTGTGTGACATAGTATTGCCTTACACATCTGGACCTTTCCTTGGTGTTAGAGGGTGGGGCGCAGTGGAACGTTTTGAAGTCAGCGTTGAACCAGGCAGCGAAACAGGAAGTTGGCTCTGGACAAAGGCAGGGGAAGTGTGTGTCTCAAGAGGGGGGGGGGGGGGGCTGTCAGGAAGCAGGGGGTCTGAGAGGACGAGGGTAAGTATGGATAGGTTAATGAGACCCTAGGCCTGAACGTGTCTGTACTCATTAGTAGGTAGCATTAGGATAGCACAAGATGATTCGGCTGTTTTCCAGCGCCATTGTTTGTTTACTGTAGCTTGCTGTCGTCATCGAAGTTCCCCCAGCAACATTTCTGCACCCCCTCTCCCCTTCCCTCCTCTTCTCCCACCGTCTAAATCTGGATCAAGTGTATTTACTTTCCAGCCAACAGTTCTCTGATCTTATCTGTTACTCTTACACATGTAAAGGTTTTCAAATGGATTTACTTACAGGACACAGTCTTTAATAGTGTAATTCAGTAAAGGGTTTAATGGTGACCCCTGTATCAACAACTATTTGTATCATTCTAATTTGGACATTTGTTTTGGAGATTTGTTTATCTATTGCATCAGGAACAGATTCTTAATTTTGTTAGCCATAAATTCCCATTATTAATGCCTTATGCAAGAGCAGCCCAACTGTTTGCTGGCTCGCCACTTCGAAGGAGCTCTGACATGAGCGTTGCACCCCAAAAAATAAATCATAATAAATCATTTAGGAATGGTGTAAGCCTGTATCATGTGGAACAGATGCTGAGTCACATGGACAAGACTTCTCAAAAGAAGTGAAAGCACAGTTTACAAATGAGGCTCTTTGTGTTGAGAAATGTTTTCAATACTCCTCTCTTGTTCTTTCTCTGGAACTGCAGGGTGACTTCAAACATCACTAAGTGAATTTAGTTAATTCCGTAATGTGCAGAGATGAAAAATTGAGATTCACTAAAGCGCTCAAACAAAGTGATTTCTCTCTAAAACAAAAATGTTCTGGACAGAGAGAACTTTTCACACTGGCCCAGATTGAACTTTCACTTATCAAAGTTGCTTCAAATACCCCATCTGTCTGAGGTTAAACACAACAACAGGCACATTCACTCACTACCTTTGATAAGGGAACAGTGGTTGACATCAATCTGATTGTTGGAGATTTAAAAAGGTTTCACAAAGTATATGTTGCAGTTGTGTATGTAACCGACTACATCCCATGGTGACATCCCATACTTATCTCGCTGTTCCCAAGTTTACAATTAGTGAGATTGTTCATAGACCCTTTAAACATGACAGTGCAGTTCTAGGAATGCAAGCTCATTCATTTAGCAACCATTTTGGTGGGATTTTTAACTTGTTTCTTTTTAACTCGTTGTCCTTGAGCTGCGGTACTAGGATGTGGGCCTTCCCAGCTGTCAGTACTTAGCAGGCCAATATCCATTTATTCCCATCATATATTTCAAACAAGCTGTAGAGGGTAGTAAGTGGACGTTTCAAGGGCAGTAAGACAAGTCGGGATAAAGAGAGCTAAAAAACGTGGCCTGGCTCCAGGATACGCTGTTGAGAAACCAAAAACAATCATGGAGTCTTTATCTTTCTATGAGTTTAGATTTAATTGTTCCTGCCATTTGCTCAATTTTCTGCTTGGTCTGATACTTCTTGTGATCTCATTAGTTTAGGAAACTGAGGAAAATACTTTTCTGTTCGGTTTAGGAATTATATAATTCTCCTGCAGGTCCTGTAAAGCACATTCATTTGTGAGGCAAAGTCAGTGAACTACCGTAGTTGTCACCCTGCAAAGTATCACAGATAACATAGAAATATACTGGTTTGTACAGTAACTATTGTAAGTTTAGAGCAAAATGACTTTTTGGGTTTCTTTTTTGGCGTATGAAAGGCTATGCCATCCACGGCCACTAGGTGTCCTTGTCAACATATTTTATAGCCAAATCCTCAGAATATACCTCATCTTGCTAGAGTGAACACAACATCATAAACAGTTTTGTTATCTTCCCACTGATACTTACAACACAATCCACAACAACATGTACATGAAAGGAAGTTGGGAAGATAATGAAAACATTCTTCATCTTTTCCAGGCTAATATGTTTTAAATATCCCCTCTCTGGACAGCAAAATTCAGCACACAGAGGTGAGGAAATATATTTAGCTATGTGTAATTCTTCAGCATTACACATGGTGCTGTCTGCCTTTTTTATCAGCAAGCTTTAGTTTTCCTTTCATTTCTTCTTGTCCCCTTTACATAGGCCATGTCAAAAGTGTATGTCAAAAAAGCTGTGCTATTAAAGTAATTTTACATGATTGTTGTAGTGAACATCTCTTTCTTGCTCCCTTCCGCTACCTCCCTTGTTGAATCCTTCCCGTCTCCACAGAGCAGTATCCCCATGTCTGTGGATGCTCAGAGGATGAAGCGTAGACCCTAAACCCCAGCAGTATGTCAGGTAAGCATCCTGTGGGGCCTTCATGTGTCACCTACTAACAGACCTGGCAGATTCATGAATAATATTAAAGACGGCTCAGGAAATAACACATTTACTTTCAAGTTGTTTATAACTTTATTCAATTGACTTCAGGTGTCTCAAGTCAAAAGAGTCCCAACATTGAATGTCTCTTTTGACAGTGACAAGTACTGTCAAGTCTTGATGTTTGGCATATATCCTTCAGCAGCTGACGGATACCAGACTGGAATGGGTTCAGTAATTGACACACAGCCAGCGCTTGTACAGTATTGTTTTACCAATAGCAGTTCTGTATGTACTGCATGCAGTAACGAAGTCAACAACAGCCCACAGTCAGAAGCCCTGATCTTGTCTACCAGCTCTGTAACTCCATGTGATGTCTCCATGTGTCTATTATTATCAAAATGGTCATTTTGTCCATGTGAGTTTTAATTGCCTGGACATTTGCAAAGATGACATGTTGTTGTGAACATTGAAAGAGATTCAACTGATGTCATGTGGTTCTATTATGAAGTATGTTACCCAGAAGATTGTTTTTTGTGCCTCTCCATTTATTTTAGACCCAGCAGACAATTGCACCCAGCACTGGAAACATGAGGTCATGCAAAATGGTAATATTCACCCTTCCTCTTAATTTCACTGTTTCTTAACTCAGGATTGGGCTTGACACTAAAAGTGTGTTGATGTGGGATGGAGGGAAGATTTGGCATGTTTGAAATACACATTTTGGTCAGGATTATCACTATTCTCAGGGAGGGTGGACAGCAATTCTGTTGAATGATTTGTCCCGACAGTTGAACGAGTTGTGTCTTGGACATGTCAACTTTTGAACACATGATACTTGCTGCAAGCTATTTTTACCACCCTATTTGAACAACTCATATCTGTGTCACTTTATGAATGTGCAGGGTCATGTCTGTAGATTTTAAAACCCTATCGTTCTCACACGCAATCATTGAGCCCCATTCTCTCTGTTTATCAGTGTCTCTACGTACATATATGGACATGGTCACACAAGGTCCTTCTCTTTCTTTTTCTCTTTTCATTGATCTTACTTTTGTACTTTTGTTCTAACACACACAATACTACAAGTGTTTGCTTGTTTTTTTTCTACTGTTAATGCCAAATGTAAGACTTTTTTGGGGGCCTCATTCCCACATCCAGTCAGTCCATTTAGGTACAGAATAATGTCATTCCAACAGAGCTTTAACTCCCAATTATAAAGGTTGACCTGGGGGGGATTTTACCACTAAAACAGATTTGACATATGGGTCAAAGATAATCTCAATCAACAAAAAAACACATCTGAAAGAGTGTATTTGAGGTGAAGGTGTAATCATGTGACATTGATTTTCCGTTTTACTGGGTGGGACTTAATCCATGAATGGGTCAAGGGCACATGGGTCACATTTTAGGCCAAGGCAAATCTGTCCCCCCACTTTTCATGAAGAAAATTATATTTAAATGCCACATGCTCAGTTAAATAAATAAAACGGTCTCACCCACATTTGAAAACAAACCTACACCACAGCATTGGGGTGGTTTTTGACCAGATATGAACTGTTAATCCGTTTTTTCATGATACTGCATGAGAATGTTATGTTTTTAATCTTTATCATTCTGTATTGTGTGGCATAAAGGAATAAACTGGAAACTAAATATTTTGCCACTTTCACACTGTAGTCAAGAAACTTAGGATGTGCAAGATACAGTTTACCTTCAGCCGAATTTTATAACTGTCTGCATGTTTTTATATGGAGGAGAGATGGAAAGATGACATATAGCCTACATTTACATATAGCAATTCCGTTAGTAAATCTTTGTCCCGGGTCTTGGCACCTTCTTGAAGCTCAATAATCTGCAATAGGCTAATACTCATACTTATTTACGATTGCTAATTTGCTCAATCTCACAAGATTTCAGATTTAAGAGGATAATAATAGCGACTCGTTCCAAGAAATTAGCTTTATTCTCATGTCTTAGTAGCTTTGGTGTATGTTTTCACAGATGTCTGCTTGGACAGTCCTAAACCTAAACTTTAGACAGTTTAAAGTGACTAATTGTGCGTCAGCTATTTTGCAGTTATTTGAATGGACAGTCTTTAACAGACGCTCGGCAATATAATAATTCTATTGTCTGACTTGTTGTGCAAGCACTGCAAATCTCTACACTGTAGACATTTTGGGGGGGTTTTACCAATATTGGGAAAATAATTTGGTTAGGGTTAAGCCGTTTCACCCTGCCCAGACAAACGCCGACCTGCAACCAACACCGACTGTTGGATTAGTCAGTGTGCGACATCAGTCTGTGTAACTCTGTGTTGGTAGGATAGAGTTTTTCGATTTTGACATGTCCAGTCGGGTTTAGTGGAGTCGTGGAAAGTCTGACCAATGTTACATTCTGAGGCTAGGTTACTTTGAACTTTAAAGATGAATATTTTAAGGTCAAAATTTTGAATCTACTAACTAGGCTATTTCGTAGAGTACATACAAAAGCGTATTATATTTTAAATTCGACCTCAGAACACGCTCTTTTTTATGTTGGTCTATTGTAGGCTACTGATTGGAAATTAAAAGATGACATGATCTTCATGTGAACTGTAGGCAGGTGTCTTATTATTAACCACTAGGAAGGATACATAGATTGTTATTATATTCTTTTTAGGATATTTATAAATATGCTTTAAAAAGGCCAGGTAGACCCTGACTACTTTGAACATATTTAACAAATCCTCCATCCATGTCAAATAAGGCTAACATGTAAATAAGCAAAATACTGTCTGTTGGGGCTGGTTGGGCATTGTCTGGGGTGTGTGCAAGCGGCTAGGGTTACTTGACAGTTACTTGGTATGTATTATATAGATAAATAATGTATATTGCATGTTACGCACTTTGGAATATTTAGTAAATTCCTGTAACTACAGTGTCAAAACATCTGATCACCGGAAAGTCACTGAAAACACAGTAATATACCCGTGATGATATCATAGATATTGACACACACACTAAAAGCCATAAACAGATTGGTCTTTAAGTCACGGGTGTCTCCTGGGGAGTATTATTTCCCCCTGAGATCACCCTGGCCTTTAAGGGGAAGGTGCCCCAAGCCACTGTCTTCCTCAGGTAACTCCGTGTAGCTGGGGACATCTGGCTCAGGCCATCATGTCATTCCAGGCCCTGTCCCAGGCTAGAGAGATTTCTGCCTTCTGAAAACTGAACATGACCGGCTCTGAACCCCCAAGACCTTAAGTGATCAATCAAGCAGGGAATAAATATATGGCAAAAGCCTTCATCAGGTCTAAATGGGAGGGAATGGCTCAGAGTGAGGCAGAATACTCTATTGTACACAGGGAAACTAGATAAAGGAGAGCCAGCAACTGATGCTTTGTTCAACGAGGGATGATTATAAGGGCCAGGTTAAAAGTCCATATAAGGAAGCAATATATTATTACGGATACAGCATCGGATCCATTGACCTGCTTGATCGGAGACAAGATATTTCCCCATGGATAAAGATTGGAATTTTATTAGGGCTTGGCACATTTGGTTAAAAACCTTTCAACATTGGAAATAATATTTTGAACATTGACAGAGTAACCTCAACAAAATAGACCCTGCTTTGGGTGAGTTTACATTTATATTGGTCAAGAGGGGGATGTTTTCATTTTTGGATATTAGTTATTTTTGTGTTTAAGACTAAATGCATAATTTTAGTTTTAAAGCACTGCATGAATTATTAGTACTTTGAGATTGTGTTTGTAGACACTGTTGAGAATCTAGTAGTAGGCCTGGCAGTAAAGACTGAGGTTGGCATCATTGTTTGAATTGGAAATAAGAGTTAAGTAATTCATTGACCTGTCAGGCACGTTGACTCATAAACTCATAAATACAAGTAGTGACTTGGATATACATTTGATCAAATTGGATGACAAATATTTGCGCAAAGGAGGGAGTTTGAGGAATATATTTTCGTTCACAAAGACCTGACAATCCTTAATGATTATTGAAAACACATATAAAGACGACGAGGGTTGAGAGAAGGGAGACACATCTGGACTCATCTTTTTAAATGTATTTTTTTATTATAAGCAACAGTTGTAAAATGTTACTTAGTTGTATTGAAAGGAATTCAGAAATGCGCAAGAATAAAATAGATCTTTATTGTCATTGTCACAGGTACAACGAAATGTAAGTGCTTCAAGTGCTTTAAAGTGGCTTTATGAACGTACAACACAATACCAAGATAAAGAAGGGAGGATGCGGCAACGCAGATATTCGGACACCAGGCCAATTTAAAAGAACAGATTGCACAGTATTGACTTTGAGATGTTGTGTCTGACATATACTTGACAGTTTGTCTCTTAAATCCTCCAAGGTTACAACAACCAGATTAGATTATGGTGAGGACATCACCTCATTTTAAAAGTTAAACTGGTATCAGGAGCCCTTTACAAGCAGATTTGCCTCAAATGGCTTTGCTATTAACAGCTGCTATGTGTTGATCGTGTTACTGTCTTATCCACAGTGTCTGATCTGGTAGAAGACTTTTGTGTGAGGCCACATTTTGCTAATATACCGAATTCCAAATACCCATTTGAAATTGACCGCAACATATTTATGAAAGCGATGCATCGCTCTGTGGTATATCTCGGGTTATTTGTCAAAACAGATGTTGGTACCTACACATATCTAAACCATGTAAGGTACAAGCTTCATAACAGGCCCTGCACCTAGGTTTAGGATATACAGACTATATAAATATATAAAAAATATGTATTTATTTATTTCAGGATCAAGCTTTAATCCTGTAACATAATAGAGGAATTTAAATTAGTTGTTACCACATGTCCCAAATGTTGTTTTTAACCCTCCCATAAGGCTTATTTTATGAATCATCATCAATATGGCAGAAGAAAGATTAACTGTAAATGTTAAACATTTTAACAGATTAGACAATTTAGTCAAATGTAGGCTAGTTGTAAAATGTTAACTGTTGTCAGTGTATTTTACAATTATTTTAAACTTGTTAAACTAATTCACTCTTAGTTAACTATAGTATCACACATTTAATACTTTAGTGTTGTTAACCAGTCTGATACAAAAGTAGTTAGGTGCTGTTGCTGAGATATGTTGATATCAGGTTGAAAAGAGTAATAGTAATTAGTTGTGTTGTCTGTCAGGTGTAATCCGTAATTTCTTTTAAATGTGCTTTTATTCACAATTAGGTTGGAAGTTTCATTAAAAACATCTGGTTATGCACAGACCTTATACTTCACTCATTAAGTTGTAATAAAATATTGCATCTTACCAAAGATACATTTACATTTAAAGATACATACTTAAAATAATGCAAAAAGCTTTGAGTTTGAATACTTGCTTGCTTTGTTATCTTGAATGGAGAGACCACAGGAAGTCTTACATTGTCATATCTGTCTTACATGGTGCTGGGATATTACTACAGTAAAGATCCATATTGAAATGTCAAATAAAAGGACCTTAAGGTTCTAATTAGGTGCTTGGACTAGTATACCGAGGAGGTTCACAGCCAGACCGCCAAATATTGATTACTCCACTGTCCAGACTGTTGTAAGTACCTCAATCTTCCCCAAAAAGTTTTAGGGATTGATTTTCTATTCTTTCCTCGTTATATTTGCTTGGGCGACACTTGAGATGGCAGTAAGGTACATTACGCAAAAGCTTTAATCTATGACATCGCCTTTGTCTGTTCCACTTCTAGGATTGGTAGTGTCAGATTAGAACCTCACAGTACACCCTCATAAATCTCTTTCCCAATTCGACGGTGTGGTGGCGGGTGGAGCAGTAACTAGGGGTGGACCGAGGACTCACTATATAAGGGTCCATTCTCCAACATAAGGGCTGCCTCTGTAAACCCAAGTTTCTTTGTATTGAACGTTTTATTTATATTCTACTTCGTGTTACAGCATCGATTTAGCCTTTTGTTAACGCCTAACCTTAATTCTAAAGATTAATTTGTAAGTTTTAATTTAACACTTAATTTTAAGTGTTGAAGATTTTTTTGTTGTTGAATAGTTCTGGAAGTCCCTTTTTTTTAACCTTTCTTTACCTTTTTTATGTGGGTGCCTTTGGCATAACTTTGCGTAATGAATTACTCCATGTCTGACATGTATGAGATGCCCCATGGCGGAGGGGGGGGCTACTCGGTTCCTGGTGGGGGAGAGTACTGTATGTACGGAGGTGAGGGGCCAGGGTTCAATCACTGTGAGCCCCAGACAATGCACCATCCACCCTGCATGGAGCCAGCTTGGCCTCCTAGCCAGCCATACAGCTGCTCTTATCCAGGGGGGGGGGCTGTGTTCAAAAGTGAGTTCTGCAGCATGGAGATCCCCCTCAGTCACTACCACCAGCCTGACTACTTTTCTGAAAACAAGCCTGACTTCTCCCACATGCAATGGATTCAAGGGCCACACAAGAAAGGTACGGCTGGCCAATAGTTTGATATTCGAGGTCGAGATGCACTTAGATGCAGTGTTTGATGGGATGTCTCATTTAGATTATGTGTGATAAAAGAAAGTTATAGTTCAGTGTAGGGAATTTGTTCCGTGTGAACTGAATGAATGTCCTCGGCTCCATTGCCTTTTTTTCAGTTCGATATCTTTAGAGCTGTTTAGTTATTTTGGGTTCTGTGTCACTTAATTTCTATTAAGATAAGATAATCCTTTATTTGTCCTGCAGTTGGGAAATTGCAGTTAACTGAACCATTAATAGCCTGTGTAGTTTAACATTTAACTGTGTTTTTCTTCTTAAATGCATGCTTTTTACTGTCAGTTCCAATTATATCACCAACATATTTGACTAAATCTGAAAACCTTTAATCAGCTACTTAATGTGTTTGTTGTGGCATAAATGAGGACCTTAAGACCTGTTGAATCTTCTTTAGCAAATTTACAAGTTGAGGCTGGAGAGGGGGGTGGGGTGGAGGTATTGATTGATGGAGTTGGTGAAGCAGTCTACAGACAAGAGGAACAGAAGGCGGGTCGAGTGACCACTGGTCTTGTACTTGCTCTTGAATGATATTGATCATGTATTGACCCCGTGGCCTGGAGGCGGCCACGGGGTCAATACAAATTGTGGTGTTTTCTTTTGCTGTAGTGGAGTCCATGTGTGAATGAAGTCAGTTTGAATTCATGAGTTTGTCTTGCTGAGATAATTTACATTAATATTTGTGCATTTAGCAGACGCTTTTATCCAAAGCGACTTCCAAGAGAGAGCTTTACAAAAGAGCATAGGTCACTGATCATAACAACGAGGTAGCCTGAACATTGCAAGCAGCCAAAACATGAAGCATACGTTGTGAAAAACCAAATAAGTGCCAAAGGGAAGAACCATTAGAGCAGGGGTGTCGAGCTCCGGTCCTCGAGGGCCGCTGTCCTGCATGTTTTAGATGTTTCCCTGATCCAGCTCACCTGATTCGAATGAATGGTCGTTATAACAACCCTTTTAATTGAATCAGGTGTGTTGGAGCAGGGAAACATCTAAAACATGCAGGACAGCGGCCCTCGAGGACCGGAGTTCGACACCCCTGCATTAGAGCATTCAGTTAAACAAGTTACAATTAAACAACATGAAACTCAAAAAGTGCAGGAGTGTACCTGTAGAAGAACAATCAACAGTAAAATATTTCACAGGGAGTACAAGTAATGAATCCCAAAGGTATTTTGAGTCAACATTCCACACAGTGGAGACAATTCCAGTTCATATTCTATCAGTTATTTTCCCCCAAAAATGTCTCCTGTTTTTTTTCCTGGTTTCCTAATGAGAAGTTGTATTTTTTAGGTTAATTTATATTTTTATAAATGTCCTTTTGTTTAGGGTACATACCGAGTTATCTGGACAAGGATGAGCTTTGTGTAGTGTGTGGAGACAAAGCTACAGGATATCATTATCGCTGTATCACCTGTGAAGGTTGCAAGGTAAAGTTGACAGACAATGGTTGTGAACTCTGATACGTTTTACATGAGTTAAAAAGGTCAAATGTAGTTGATAAAAACACATGAATAGAACATAAATGGTGATTGTGACATTTTGTCGCAGGGCTTCTTCCGACGGACAATCCAGAAGAATCTCAACCCTACATATGCATGTAAGTACGAGGGAAAATGCATAATCGACAAAGTGACCAGGAACCAGTGCCAGGAATGTCGCTTCAAGAAGTGCATTGCAGTTGGCATGGCAACTGACTGTAAGTATTTTGTTGACAAAATAGCTTTTTCAGAGGAACACTGTAATTTTCCACAGCCAGGCTCCAGTTCCATTATGACATTACAGATTATCATTATGTATTGTGATATATATACTCCTTTTGTCTTTCTGAAGTGTATGAAGTTACTTAAACTTAATTTCTTGCCCATTTTTATTTTTTTTATGCTCCTTGATGATACATTCCACCCCTCCCTTCCCTCATGCCTTTTCCCTCCCCCTGACTACGAATCCGTCCTTTCCTGCCTCGTGCCCTCCCCTCCCTCTCTCCCTCTTCCCCCCAGTGGTGCTGGATGACGGTAAGCGGCTGGCCAAGCGGAAGCTGATCGAGGAGAACAGGGAGCGCCGTCGGAAAGAGGAGCTGCAGAAGACAGTGTGGGACCGCCTTGAGCCCACGCAGGAGGAGTGGGACCTGATCCGCATGGTCACTGAGGCCCACATGGCAACAAATGCCCAGGGCAACCACTGGAAACAGAAGCGAAGATTTTTGGTGAGACGTCTCCTCCCTGACACGGCGTCCGAGTCTGTGCACATTCCCTGAATCCCACCCCTCCCCTCTGCCCGTCCATCCCAAGCCACCCCAACCATGTTCCCCAATGTTAATATCTCCATGTTTTTTGTATCTCCTTGTAGAATGGGGAGAATTAGCTGGACGCTGGAGAAAGTGTGTTCAACGCAGCAGCACTAATTTAGAACGGAACATCTATTCTGTTACTTTCTTCCTTTAAGCAATGTCTTTAATCAGCAATCAAAAAAAATACTAATAATTGCTTTTTTCATCTTTTGTTTGTGTCTGTAGATTCACATCTCACTCTTTACTAATTTTGTTTCTTTTTTACATCAAGTATAATTAAAGTTTGTCTCAGCTTTAACTATGCCGAGTTTCCATGGTGAGACGACAGATGAAACCAACTCAGTTCTCAAAAGCTGTTGAAAGCTGTGAAGTTACATACAAACGTTTTATAAACATGTATGACTATTTAATATGATTCTGTAATTAATTTAACCTTGATGCAGATTAAGAAACATTCTATCTGCCAATGTAACCGCTCTAAAAGAAGTTCAACTTGGGTCTAAGTCTTGCCATGGAAACTCCACCTGCATTTCTGTTTTCACCTGTTTTCCTCTGCACCTCTTTCATCTGTCTTTAAACTTGTTTTGTTTTTTTTAGTTGGCTTGACATGGGTTCTTCATTGAAACTTCACAATTCCTGTTGATTGTCCAACAGGTCGAGGAAGCAATGCTACTTAATGAAATAACATGTAATTTATTCTATACCTCTGACCAGAGTGCAGTGGGGGTGAAGGAAACTAAGGTAAGAAACATACTGAGTTTATCATGTGATGCTAAAACCACACCTGCTATCTGTTTGGGATAGTGTAACATGCAGTATTGTATTATACTAAGTGTTGTGTTTTCGTAGCTCTCCGCCAGCTGGGACAGATTGACGGTGTACACAGGAGGAAAACTCCTAAGAAATTGCTATGCACTGTTTCACCTGCCTATTAATTCAAAGCCAAACTGACAGAAGTTGACAGGCTCTGTATCATTTTTTTCTCAATCTTGGCTTCTTTGCTTTTAACACTCTGTCTTAGCTTCTCTCTGATCAGAAGGGATCACATGAGTGTTTGACCCTAAATTAATGTATCCGTCAACTGAAATGAGAAATGATGGCTTAAATTCACTCACAATCATCCCACATTTAAGGGTCCTCCTTCCCCCTCTTTCCCCTGAATCACATTCAGAGTGGCTGCCATGCAAGTTGTTTTATGTCATGCTGTTACTTTTACCGTTTCACCGGTCTCACGCTTAGAGGAGAAGGAGAATGTGTTGTGTGTGTGTGCGTGCTGTCTTTTTTTGTTCATAATTTGACTGTATACCACTATTGGACACCTGTTCACACACTGAGCCAGTTCCTCCTTGTCGTTTCAGCCAGACGACATTGGTCAAGGACCCATCATAAATGCACCTGAGGGAAGCAAAGTGGATATAGAAGCCTTCAGTCAGTTTACTAAAATTATCACCCCCGCCATCACCCGTGTGGTGGACTTTGCCAAAAAGCTGCCTATGTTCTGTGAGGTAAATATTTGTGTATTTAGGTATAGGTATATACGTTTTCCGTGTACGATACCCGTTTTATGAATCCAGCCATTAAGCCTTAACTGTTGACTCTCTATGTTATGTGAATTAGCTGCCTTGTGAAGACCAGATCATCCTGTTAAAAGGCTGTTGCATGGAGATCATGTCGCTTCGGGCCGCCGTGCGCTACGACCCCGAGAGTGAGACGCTCACACTGAACGGAGAAATGGCCGTCACCCGTGGCCAGCTGAAGAACGGGGGCCTGGGAGTGGTCTCAGATGCCATCTTTGATCTTGGAGTGTCACTGTCCTCCTTCAACCTAGATGACTCGGAAGTGGCTCTTCTGCAAGCTGTCATCCTCCTGTCATCCGGTGAGTCCTCGGCCAAGAGCTCCATCAACTGTAATCCGGCAACCTTGCTTTGCTCTTTGCTGTGGATAGGCTTATAGGTTTATACAGTAGGTCTCGAAAACACACCAATCACAGGATGTGTTCTGGTCACAAAATCATCCTTAAAGGTACAATAGGTATGACTGTTTTAGTGTATATAATGTACATAAACATGTTGTGTAAGATAATGAGGTCCCGGTGAGAGTTGTTTAGCAGCACAGACAGCTCAGTACCAAAAGATTGTCTATGTCAAATATTTGAAGCAGCCCGTTTTCAGCCATTGTGTTCCAGCAATCCTGTTCCAGCCAATCACCTTCGGTGAGGCGGGCTTTCCTCCTTGGCTTATTTTGTTAAACACTGTCAATCAAACGAGAGAAATGCTTAAAAGTTCATTTGGGGTGCTGTTTCTCATATTTGAATTTATTTTATAATGTTACCAATTGGAGCTTTAAGCCTTTCATTTACTTATGTGGTAACCCTAACCCTAAAACATATTTCCCAAATTAAATGTTGAATTAAGGTGATTACAAATGGGGCTTGGCGTGCTGTGATGTGCAATTAAACACTCTGGGGGCTTAATTGGTCTACTGGCCCATTTTTATGTGACAAATCAAAGCCAGTACCAGTCAATACTGCTAATCACTTCCATCCATAGTCGGTTTAAAGCACACTACACTAATATTTAAAACTGTCATTGTACAGTATGGCTTCTCCAAAGACTAAGGAAGGGAAATCACCAATGGCTGGCCATCCTTGTTGGGCAGCCACTGTGAAAATCAATAGCTTTATTCTGACCATATTAGCCTAGACATTGTCTATTGTCTGTGAAGCCATTGATCTCTCCTCATGCCTCCTATGGCTTATTACTATGAAATCAATTGCAAATGTGATTAAATCTGTTGTTCATTCTAATAAGCCAATCCAGTAGGGAGCATTTGGCCTTCATTTATCTTGCTTTTACAACTATCTTTTATTCAATATGGGATTCAGTCTCTGTTTACATTATGATTATTGATATATTTCTGACAATGTTAGATCAGTTTTAAAACCACAAACAGCCCAGTCAGACATTCCAACTGTTGTCTGTCTGTCCTCAGACCGGCCTGGTCTGACCAGTGTGGAACGGATCGAGCGCTGTCAGGAGGAGTTCCTCCTGGCTTTTGAACATTACATCAACTACCGCAAACACAAGGTGGCCCACTTCTGGCCCAAGCTGCTGATGAAGGTGACAGACCTGAGGATGATCGGAGCATGCCACGCCAGCCGTTTCCTGCACATGAAGGTGGAATGTCCCACCGAGTTGTTCCCTCCACTCTTCCTGGAGGTGTTTGAGGACTGAGCTGTGTGTGTGTGTTAATGTGTGTGTGTTAATGTGTGTGTGTGTGTGCCTGTGAGAGCATGGATGGAGGGAACAGCTGCACATCTCGACACAGTGAACTTCTATTAGCACTACTGAGTGTCACTTCATTCCATAGTTTAGGAGTACCTTTTGGCCTAATCTAGAATTGGAACCATTCCTTACGATGCGGGTACATGTGAATAGAATTTGGGGTCTCTGTTTTTAAGATGTCCTCTCTCAGTTACAATTTGTGTTTGTTTTGTTTTAATTGTACAGTGGCTTATTGTTGATAATATTGACTCGATGTTGACAGCACTTATTTGGTCACAGGAACCATGCAAATGTTGTTTCCTTTTGTATTCCGTTTAAAATGGACAGACTCCAGCCTGACAGTCTAGTCTAGGACAGACAGGACATGTGGATTTGCCAGTTCACCTGTTACCTGTTTAGACCTGGTAGTAAGTAACACTACTCAAAAACTGTGCTTGCACTGTACCGAGCCTCACGCATTTCTTTACAATTTGCCAGGCGTGGAACAGATCATCCACTGACAATCACAACTCAAGGTTTGTTTCTCAGCTTGTCCCTCACACGGATGCAGGAATTAAGACAATCCTGTTGATGTTGTGTCTGTTTTGTGAGTGATGCCACACAGTGCCAAAACATTGTTCATCATACCTAATTATTGGTACCTTAATTGTAAGGTCCCGGATGCATCTTTCAAACTGTCAGTCTGTAGAAATGTGTTTTTCTGCCATTATAATACACTCACTGTGACAAGACAGGTGTGTTTTAGTCCCACGAGCTGCAACACCTAAATGTGATGTCATGGAGCTAGTGTTGGACTGGTGGGGGGCCAGGAACTCACTGACATGGGACATTTGCAAGTGGTATTCAAAAGCAATGTTGCCCAAATAAAATCACATGCAGACAGCAGACTACAGTAAGAAAGCTATCGGGTAAAAACAAACCGTTTCGTTTGTGTTTCTTTTGTTGTTTTTCTATAAAACTTAGTATGATGTTATTTGCAAAATGACAAAAATTATAGGCTTCATGTAAATTAATGTATTTGAACTATTCTAGCTTCATACTACTCCTTAAAGCAGCTTGTGTTTTCTTTGAAGTGATGCCTTTAATTAAGCAATAGATTTGCTGCAGTGTTTGAATGACCAGGACCTCATACACCACACAAACCGTTTCTACTCAAAAGCAAATGCACAGACAATCAGAGAGCGAGAGAGAGAATAGCAGGGTCCAAGAGAACTCACTGGGCCAGTACTTTCAGTATAGATGAGTGCGACAGGTGACATTAACTCCTTCTGGAGATTTGTTTTACGACAAAGCACAGGGACAATCATGTGAATTCAGCACATATGTATGTGTATTCTAACAGTAAACAAGTTTTACCAAGCCTGCAGATGTTCTATACGTTAACTGAGGTAAAGGTCCATTTGTAGCAGAACACAAGTTAAATATCGAATAACAATAAAGTTCAAGCAATTCCATTATGAACAACTGAACAAGGTGAGCTGGATTGTCTTTCAGAAAATGTCACCTATTTTGAATAAGGCATCTTACTAATGTGACCATGTGGTACTTTCTCTCATAGGACAGTTTTGTTAAAGTTACTCAGTTTGCATACACACCAATAACAAAGGTTGCACCATAGAAAAGCTATTTTACAGTACAAAGGAAAAAGGATGTATATTTTCAGACTGCAGGATTTTTTACATATATTGTTCATATTATGATTATTTTATTGTTTTACGTAAGAAAATAAAGATATCTTTCTCTCAAATGAATTTTGAAACAACATTGTAGAGTCAGGCATACCAATCCATACCAATATTTGTCCACAAGGGTATACTGAGCATAGAACTTTACTGTTAGTGCAAAACAGATACAGCCACTACATCTGGATGATTACTGATAATGAAGAGATTAATAAACAAACTCCAATATGTAAGTATATACAAACAAAACAACCCACCATAAAAATAACACAATCGCAAGTGTTGTCATGTCTGCCAGACCATTGTTTGTGATGTATTGATTGTCCTTGATCATTTTATTTGGATAACAGTCATGTAAAGAAAGGGAGTGTGTATGGGCATGTTTTGAGGTTAAATCTGGCTGGAATTATTTGGTTTCATAGCAAATATGATGTTTTATTGCGCATGGCTTTCATGCCAGAGCATTGCCCATATTTCATGTTTAGAAGGTGCTATAGCTTGGGTACCCTGGAAAAATAAGAAGTTGCACTTGCAGAGATCATTTACTGATACTTTGGTCCTCATGAATATGTTTGCACTTAATGTGAATGGGCTCTGAAGAATAAAGACGGTTTTGGGAAATGTCTTCAGTTTTGTTGTTGTTGCTGAAACCCTATTTATTTTTTTGCTCAGGATGCATCATCACCAGAGATCAATCTGGGACCAACATGACTTGGATGTAAGTGCAACACTACACCCTGCTGGTTAAAAATGACAATGTCAGAACCCAACGTGACTTAACATACAGACAAAAAACATGAGAATTTTACATTAGCTTACAGAGATGCTACTGACTCAGATCTTTATTAAGAATTGGTTACATTTCTGACTTGCTCTCATAGGCTCTCTTTTCGTTCCAATGGATTACTGTCAAAATACTTTTCAATGTGAAAAATCACTGCTGCACGTTTAAAGGTACAATACTTTAAATTCACATGGGTTTAACAGCAATAATCTAAGGATTTCAAATGAAAGGGAGGAAACCATCTAACACTTCTCCAGGTAGATACTGATGTCATGTTTATTTGAACAGCTTCACACATTTTCATTCTAGTGAACATGAAGCATATTTTGCAGAACAGGGGGTTCACAACAGCATAAAATGTATTTCTGTGGCTTGTTCACACACACAACTGTGAAGTAAAAAATAGTTTTTTGACTTATTTGACTGTCCAGGCCACTAAGGATTTGGAACAGGGTTAACTGATAACCCCTCCCCTCCGGCTGACTTGCGTCTACGATTCCTGGTGCGTTTCTTCTCCTCGCCCTCCGTCTTCCTCTTATTCAGCGGCTGTGTGGGCAGCTTCTTCCTCTTCTTCTTCAGGCAGCTGAGAGGGTTAGGGTTCACAATTTTCCTCTTCCTCTTCTTGCCACGCCGCTCCCCATCCTGCCCGATGCCCACTTCCTCCTTCAGGCTGCGGATGCTCTGCTGCTGGGCAGGGGTGACCAACTCCCCAAGCTGCACAGCCTGGACGTGGTTTAGGGATGCCTGGCTGGGCTTGTCAAGCACTATAGTGTTGAGGATAATATAGAGGAGAGGTACACCTGGGATCTTCTTTAAGCCTTCTGTTACTGCACGGTCCTAGAAATGAGATAGATGCTCGTAAGCGAAACCAATGAACACATGCTTTATAGCTAGGTGGCACTATTGCCTGCAGACAACAAATACCAAGCTGGTATACCAAATACCGGCTCTGGTGTGGTTAAACAACAGCACTTACCTGGGTGGCAACAAAGTAATGGTGATGATTGGCCCCTTCCAGCATGGACAGCAGGCACTCTGAAGCTGGCACTGGGTTCTTGAAGTGCTTGCAGTTTCGGACCTGAAACCGTTGCAGTATGAGTTTGGCTCCGTAAAGCTCTTTGCCGAGTGATTCCAGTTCCTTCATTGCGCAACTGTAGAGAAATATACAAAAGCTCAATGCAGATAACGTTGGACGCTAATGTTATGTCGTGAATGTGTCTTCTTGACTCACCTTTTGTTAGTGAGGATTTTGTAAACTAACCTAGCTACTTACTTCGTTGTACAAAGTTGCACTTCTCCCATTAAATACTTTGGCATTTGCTCTTTAATCTGAATCTTGTTTCTTAATGCTGCTTGACAGAATGTCCCATCGATGAGAATTTGAAAAGGCTCCCGAAAACTGAAGTTGAATTTATGGAAGCTTATTGTTTTCTTGGCTTGCTTTTGCCGTTTAATCTTCATTTTGATTTATTTAACAGTGTCCACCTCAGAATTGAAGATCAGAAAAATTACTAATTCAAGATGGAAATCTCGCATTCATATGTTAATAACTTACAATTTATTGTCCGTTTCTACACCGTGATAAATGTGAAATAATAAAAGTACCAGCGTGGAAACAGGAGGATAAATGACACGAGAACGACATCGTGTTACATTAATCGTGACCGTGTAGAATGTTGTCCTTAGGAAGTAATGTTCCACGCAGTTTTACAAATTAAACCATCCTGGCCAACAAAAATTAAAAGAATAACAGAATATATTTACAACAAAGACAACGTTTAATTAATAGTTACAGCAATATTAATATTATTAACAATTGTAGAGTTGAAAGGGAAACGTTTTTCAGCCACCAAATTAGCCCCATGGATATGAATGGGCCTACATGTTTAAGCATGTGATTACTCAATTAAAGTGTTTAAACGATTACCGTAAAAGTATTTAGCACGAGCCTTCCCTAAGTATATCTAAAACCCAATATCAAGCGCAGAGTGTTTGTAATGATGTTGTATCATTATTAATGATACATTTAATGAAAGTGTCTGCATTACATGCATGTATGTTTAATAGTTACTTAAATCATTACAATGATTACGCTATATTAATTAATAAGAACGCTTTCTGTATAAACAGTTTGCTTCCTCCCCTCGCCTGATGTTTCTTCTACGGAAACGGAAGTTGTGGTTTTCAGGTACAGACAGCAGTCAAGCTTCGAGCTCACGCCCGCCTGGTAGTGGCTTATTACTTTCAGTAAACAACCATGGCAGCCGCAGATCCCCGGTGCTCGAGTGACGGAGGACCTGCCAGCAGAGGAGGGTTCCCGGCCGAGGACAACAGTAATGAGCGCAACGGTCCCGGAGGTGGCGGTGGAGAGGGGGAACGCGAACGAGATCGTGCCACGTTTGAATGCAACATTTGTTTGGACACAGCAAGGGACGCTGTCATCAGTTTATGCGGCCACTTGTTCTGGTACGAGGCGGGGTAAAGCTAGCTAGCTAACTAACGAACCACAAAATGTCATGTTTTGCAGAACGAGCCAGCGCAAACTACAGTACACGGCGAAATGACGCCCTACCGAATTAGCTCGTTTGCATGAATGTCAGCCACATATCAGTGTACTGTAACATGACTTTCCCATATCATCTCATAAATGATTAGCTAGGTCCCATACAGACCAACGTAGGGGTTAGCAACTGAGGCCAGTTCACACTGCCCATTATACTAACACCAACAACAGGATTAGCGTTATATTGTTTTGGTGTGATATATCTGTTGGCGTTTGTTGAAGCAGTGTGAAAATTATAGTGAGGAGAAGTTCTTCTTTATTACCCCCGTGGGGAAATTTGTTAGTTATATTTCAAAACATTCTAAACCCAACAACAGCCAACAGTACTACAGTGTTTGTAATGTTTGGTGTTCGTTTGGTGTTTGTTGGACATGACTAGCTTGCTTGGAGTGGGGGTTTGTTTACCGATTTGCTGCTGAGCTATTCGGGTGCTAGCTAGTCTGACATCCGTAATGACTTTGGCATTCGTTTCTCTGTTTAACCGAATTTAACGATTCAGACCTTCACACAATCGTTATAGCATGGTTATACCTTATTGCCATTCGACTCAATATCGTTTTTACGAGATGTAGCCTATCATTGGACTCTTCAATTCTTTATATCCCGCTCTCGAAGGATGTGTGTGTGTGCGTGTGTGAGCGTGCGTATCAATTTATGTTATGATGCGCGTTCCACACGACCGTGGTTTGGAGGGTTAATTTGAGATTATGAGCGAGTGGGATTGGGGTCAGTAGCACGAGCCAGTCCATAGTGGAAGAGTAAGAATAGACGCAAAATATCCTCAAAAGCAAAGACGTTGTCTGCTCATCGCATATGATGATTCTCAGCTGTCCTACGCAGTGTAATACTTAACAGATGTTTATGTGCATCCAGTTGAATTGTAAACTATTTTTGTCATAAAAAAGAAAGTCAGTATTTGAGTGTATGGCATTGCCTGCTGTCTGATTTGGTTTGATGTCAGCACAGTCCCACATCAATCCGACAAGCACCTGTCCAAACACCACATTTGAACAACATAATGTGTAAGGGTGGGAATCGTTTGATACCTCACAATTCGACTCGTATCGATTCTTGGGTTCAAGAAATCGATTTAAAAAATCAATCAATCGCTACAAAAATAAATCGCAATTCAAATGTGAGTCGATTTTTCCCCCACGCCTTAAAATGTGTGAGGCATATGGCAACACTAATCGTGTCAATGGCTCCAGACAGGCTGTGACAGTAGTGGAGGGTCCTCTTAGGCTGAATTTAATGGAAATCCTTTCTCTGTCCCATATTGTCTATATATTGTCTATATATTGTATATTGTCTTGAATGTTTAAGGCCTGCAGTTTGTCTTATATTCTGTGTTATTTTATATGCTAGAAACTTTTAACCATTCATGTCTTGATTGATAGGGTGTTTTCTAATTGATTTTACAGATAGTTTAACAGGTCACTGCTTCTATCTGTTTCATGTGTTAAAAGTGTTCTCAATCTATAAAGCCATTTAAACATGCTAACAAGTTAAGAACTTTTGGAAGCTGATAATATCCAAAACAGGGTTTTCCAGGTTATCAATGTGAAATATCTTCACGTTTGAGTCTCAAGCCTCATTTTCTAGATGGCCAAAAACAAATTGATCCCCTCCAAAACGAAAATAAAATTCATTCATTCTCATTTATTCTTTGATAACCAGATTGGATTACAGCCACCATTCTGCTCTCATGCACTCTGTGGTGGTAAAGTAATCATGGTTTTTGGAACCACCAATACAGTGGCAGGCGTTGCGTGTACCATCCTGCCCTCACTCAAATCAGCAGGGCTAGCTGGCTGCAAAAGGCAATAGATACACTGACAGATGGAAGTAATTAATAGGAGCTGTGGGAAACGAAACATATTTTAATCCTTCACCTCCAATAAGGATTGGGCAGCCAGCTGGGTCTCCTTAGGTAAGGGCTGTAGTATGGCAGTAATGTAGGGACGCAATTAGGCCAAAATCAAATCAGATTTAAGGTATTTTCGAATTGCATGCTGAAAAATGTAGTTGGCAAGGTTTCTGGAAAATGTTTTTACTGTGCCATTATTGATATCTCTCTGTTTTTCTGCTTTCAATAGCTGGCCCTGCCTCCACCAGGTAAGCCTATGTCCTCTGTGAAGTTCTCTCTGGTTTCTTATCAGTGGTAAACGTTAGCACTAGACATTACCTGTCTGAAACCAGACTTTCTCAATGTAACATGGCTTTCCTGTTACAGTTGACTGTATGCACTGCTTAAAGCTTACAATGTCCTCATGGTCTCTGAACCCCACTAATTACTAGAATGCTTCCTAACTTTGTTTAAGGTAATGTATCATACCCTTAAAAAGCATTTCACCTCTACCTGGAGTACTGCTAATGCCTAAAATATCTTTTTAAATAATTAATTCAGCAGCAAGATCAATTCCTTGGCTACAGTGAATTATTCTTTTTGTTTTTGTATCATCACAACAACAACAAAATGCTTGGCTAACACTAACATAGATTTAGTTGGCCCCTATGAACACATTCTGACAGCCTTCTCTGGAAAACCAGTCATTTTAGGCACTGTGCGGATCATTGTTAATGGCCTGGTTGTTAATAACACATTGGCCAAGGTGTCTCTGTGTTTGTAGGGATGAATCCACGTAAGATCATTCCACACACTCACTATATTTGGACTCTGCACTCTCCCCTCTGCCTTCCTCTCAGTGGCTGGAGACACGACCCAGCAGACAGCAGTGTCCTGTGTGTAAAGCTGGCATCAGCAGAGAGAAAGTCATCCCTCTCTATGGTAGAGGAAGCTCCAGTCAAGAGGATCCCAGGTACTGTGTGTGTGTGCGTGTGTGTGTGTGTGTGCGCGCGCGCGCGCGCGTGGGGGTGTGTGAACCTGAGAAGGAGCCGAGAAGCTATTTGTTTTAGGTCATACGAGCGAAAGTGAAAAGGGAATTTGCGTTCAGTCTGAGTGAGGACATAGAAGAAACGGATGTTGTTGTTTTGATTCTATCCAGGTTGAAAACTCCGCCCAGGCCACAGGGTCAGAGAACAGAACCAGAAAGTAGAGGGGTGAGCATGTGTTTATGTGTGACCTCATATCTTCCTGAGCACTGACATGTATAGGTACTTAGACTATGTGTATGAGTGTTTGCTGGAGGTCCATGGGGCGCCCCAGGTAGGGACCTTGGGAGGCATCATCACACCCTCTTCTGCCTCCTAGTCCCATCTGTCCTCTTTGACCTCCTCATCTTGTTTTTTCCTCCTCCAGCCCTTCCAGGGATTTGGGGACACTGGATTCCACATGTCGTTTGGGATTGGTGCTTTCCCATTCGGTTTCTTCACCACAGTCTTCAACACCAATGACACCTTCCACAGACCAGGTACAGTACACACACACACACACCTACACACACACATACACCCTCTCTCTTCTTCTCTTTCAAATGCACACAGTTTATCATGCAGACTTAATAAAGTATTTCTCTCCACAGATCCTCAATTTGCGGATGATCTCCAAGGCAACGGTAACCCCAACAACGGCAACAACAACTGGCAGGACTCCCTGTTCCTGTTTGTGGCCGTCTTCTTCTTCCTCTGGCTGCTGAGTGTGTGATGGAGGGAGGGAAAAGGAAGACAGCTGGAGGGATGGAACAATATAGGGATGGAGAAATGGCCGAGGGAGGGATCACACACACACACACACACACACACACACACACATGCCTAGACAGACTTTGTGTCTGGGATTTATCCAACAAAGCTGTACCAGTATTTTGACAAGGGATAGGAAAAGACTAGGACATTATTTTGCTCTCTTACAGGAGAATAGATTCAGTACCAGAAGCTATTTGGCACCCCCAAATGTGTGTTTGATCTCTAGAGAAGAGTCCTGTCTAGATACTGTCAGAGAAGGCACATCTCAATCCACCTCCCCTTCCTTTTTGGATGCACTTGTATGTATGCACACGCACTCCCGCACACACACACATTATAGATGCACATTATGGGTGGTGGTGTTGGGGGGAGGGGGGGGGGCTGGATTTAATAGATAAACTGGAATCTTTGTAAAAACAGTCATTGTAGTCAGTATTAAATTATTGGAATGTGTCCAGCTGAACATTAGTGAGTGTTCTACAGTTTGTGTGGCTACCTACTCTGAGTCTGACTTTTCAATAGAGACATAGAGCCACAAGTTATAGTAAGATATAGCCCACATAATATCAAGAATCATAGCTCATTTGGCTTTTCTTAATAAGTAAAACATTAATACAGTTATTTTAACCCCTTTAAGGGATTTCCGTGTTGAATTCTCGTATATCAGTGACTCAGGACTGAAACCTTGCCAGAAAAAGACACTGTTGACTTCTAAAGGCCAAAGACTAGCAACACATTTGGGTAGTTCTGTTTATAATGTAAACAATTATGGGAATAATTAATCGTCCATAAATAACAAACTCATAATTTAAGAACACTGTTGATCCTATTGTACTGATATATCCACATTTTATATATATTCTCTTAACAAACTGCCATTGCACTGTGAAGCTATGTGGACAGAATTAGTAATAATGATGACAACAACTGAGACAATGGACTACACATGGGTATTATATGTAGTTAATTCTCTCTTCAGTAGGTCATTCCGGCAGTTTAATGCTGTAGAAACAGATAGGGCGGTGTGCTATGGATGGAATAGGCTGTGTACTGTACCTGTGTAGACAGCTGGAACTGTAGGAGCAGATTTCAGCCCCAGACCAGCCAGTATTACTGTGCTGGTCGCTGTTTCAGGAGCTCTAGATAGAGGATGAGTGCAAGAAGGGGTGAGACGGTACAGTGTTCATCTGCAGTTTGGTGTTGATGAATGCGTTTTAATTCCAAGTAAGAAATATGTTGATTTTGAACGCCTGAATTTGAATGGTAATTATGAATTGTGGTGAAATTGCCCATGTGGCAAAACAAAAACAAAACTAGATCTTATTGTAAAGAGTTTTCTCCTGATTGTATGTCTTGTGTGTCAGTGGGGTGTGTGTGTATATATCTGTATTTGTACATATTAATATTGTAAATGCTGTTTCTATATGTTTTTGAACTACCAGCCATGGAAATTTAACAAGATAACGTTTCAGGGTGGGATCTCAAAAGTCTTTTTATGAATCCTCGTATGCCCTCTCTGAGTTTAAGGAAGAGGTTTTTGAGATGCTTGATCCCAGCTGAGCCAATGGTCTGACAAGCTCCTGCAATGTTAGGTTGCACCCAAGACTCCTTCTAGCACTCTATGAAAGGCTAGTTACCTTCCTGCACACTAACTAGCCTCACATCTATCGATGCAAAACATCTGATGCTTATGAGCCAATCGGAGGCTAGTGGGTCGTGCATGGACAGAAAATTGTGATCCCTGTAAAAACCTTTTTTTTAACCACTATAAAGTACCTTAAAATTGCTCCAGAGCTATGGCCAGGTAGCCTGACAGATTGATCCACAGCGTCAGAAAATGTATTGTGCAAAAGTGCAGTTTAGTCTAGGCTGCTTGGCCTGAACTGTGTTAGAGAAGACTGGCTTCAAGAGTTAGTGGCATCTGTAGCACTTTACTGAACCAACATTCATGTGAGGATGGGGAATGGGTTTGCCCCTGACAAGGCACTGGCCATGATGCATAGGTGATTGGGGGGGTAATCATTTCTTCCATTTCACAGTCTAATTCATTGGTATTTGTATTAACAGTCTTTTGTGACACTAAGAACCATGAGAAGACATGTATTTTGAGTCTTTGAGTAGGCTCACAGTGGAAGTGTGCAAAACCAAAAGGCCATGGAGATGGTTGTTTTCCTGCAAATCTGAATAAATAGTTGTTTATTACAGTTGTCATGTGGTGTGTCTGGTGTTGATGTTTAAGGCACATCCTGGCTTGCCAATTTGTCATAGTTTTAAAGGAGACATTTATTGCAATACAAAACAGGTAGGTGTCAAAATGTGAGACACTAGCTGGACCATGAGAACAGCACATGGTTAGTTGTTTCATTGTAGTAGGTCTTATGACCTAGCACATGATTCCAGAATTCTAAATGCATTCCTTTTGCAGCTCCAGATACAGCAGTTTGAGGGATGTGGAGTAGGCTAGTTCAGATGTTCAGTTACAGGTATTAGGACTAGGATGTCTAGTTCCTAGGTCAGAGCACATCTAACAGAAGTGGCTTGTTCATGCTTGTCAAATGCACAGTGGAAAATATACATGTGTGTATTATGTACAATAAATATCTTTATTACTTAAAAAATAGGCACTTTTATAAATCAGTAAATTTACATTTGGGTTTTGTTCAATCTGCTTAATTTTTGCATTATTGTTCACACTGCAAAAACTAAACCTTATTTTATAATCTTTAATTGTAATATTACAAGCACAGAAAGAAAATAGTCACTTGTACCAGCTAGTGAGTTTACTAGAATCAAAATGATACAAACTACATCCAATAAAAAATAATTTACGTCCTTAAAACCTTTCATGGCAACTTCTCACATAGACTTGATAAAATAATATTGACACCAGATGTGCAGATACGCACATGCATGCACACATCCCCCCCTACATAAAATAAAGTGATTCAGTTTGTGTAAACTTTGGCATCTTAAAGCATACAGCAGAAAGAGTGATGACAATGTAAAATGCTACAAACCTGTACAAGGAGAGGAGAACAGTTAGATCTGAGAGTCTGTGCAGTTACTAGACAGTTGATTGCGACACTGTCTCAGTGTTTAAATCATAAGGCACTGGGTGGGAGGAGGTAAAGAGTAATATTTCTTACAGATAGGGAGGGTGAAAGAGAGCTGATGTTTTGGAGGAGGTACTTGGCTTCATCAATTCTTTCCCTTCTTAGGCTGCTTGTTGGATTTGTTGAGGATTTTCATCAGGTTCTTGGACATAAAGTAGGGCTTCTGGATGCTTCCATCATGGCGCTCCAAGTCCTCCACTGAGAGAGTCGGACAGCGAGAGAGACCAAGATCATTTGACTGAAACATCTCATCATTCATAGAAGTCCCAAATGAGTTTCTGTGTGAACGTGTGTAGTGCGTGTTGCACAAGGTCACGGATCAACATTTAATCATTCATCAGATATGAGAAACACTACTCACAGAAGCAGAGGAAGAGAGTGTCCACACCCATGTTGTAGACGCTGAAGAAACCATGAGCGATAAGGTAGGATCCCACCACAACCGTCTGGCGGCAACAACAACAGTTCACCAGCCTACCTAGTCAGCCTACAAAGCCACACATACAGTCCTACCCTGTAAGGAGCCCTACAATGGTAACTGGGTTCCTTTCACACTTACAATAATGGGCATCCAGTAGTAGTTGAGTGTCTCGAAGCGGAAGGTGTCGTTTGGTAAAGGTATTCTACCTGAGAAAAAAAAGAAGGATAGGATCCCTAGGGAGAAGACAGATAGAGATGGGGGGGTTAGAGGTCAAGCCGTTCAAATGCACAGAAAAAGCTGCCATTCAGTGTTTAAGATTAGCTTTTTATTGGAACTGGAAGTCCACATCCTGACCACCTCTGACAATTTTACCACATGATGATATGGGGATATCCTTACCGACTCCTCCGACCACTAACAGCTTCCCAAAGAACAGCAGCAGGTCTGTCACTTTGTCCAGCACCACCACCCTGAGGGGAGTTAACATATCAGGACAAAATCTACCCATCTCACAGCCATGGCGCCACTCATTTAAATACATGCAAATGGTCTTGTAGATATTGTAAACCAATCTCGACAAACACGTGAATTCCCAGGCACACGCTAGCACACACACACACTGACATGACCTGAAGCTCTCACCTTATGATGTTCCTCATCAGGAGCATGAATGCATTTTTGGCAGAGACACAGAAGTTTTTACCGTATATGGCCACCTGAGAAGGAAGAGCAGGGCGGTGTGTGATGGAAGCAGGAAGAGGCTGTATATTCAACGGGATCAATGAAGACACCATGACTTGCACCCACCATGATGTAGGCATTCCTGTTGAGGAACTTGATGAACTTCTCCAGGCACCAGAAGCAGCACTTGAGGCAGCACATGAGGAACCTGGCACACGGGTTCTGGGCGGCTGGGGGAGGACACAAGCAACTGTTAATACACGCATGAAAGAGATCACCAGGATTCCTTCTTATGAAGCCTGACAGTGGGTCGAACAAGCCGAGAGATAGGAAGGTGTAGCCTGAAGTGATCCACGGTTAGCTAGTAAAACAAGGATGCTTTTAAATCCATTTTAATTTGCCGAAATGATAAAAGCCAGCTTGATTGATTGATAGTGTGAGATGGCCAGATGGGGTGGAGGATGACATTGAAGCAGGCCAGTGTGATGAGATTATATAAGATGTAGAGCAGCCTTTCTGAATCCTGGTCCCCCCTGGATCTCGGTAAAATGGGATATATAAATAAAGAAACTAAAGTACCTCTGGTCTTGTGGTCCAGGTACTCCAGGATGATTCGGACCATCTGGACGAGGGTCAGAATCAGGGCGCCAAATGCCAAGGAGCCAACATGGTATCTGACATGACCAGAGGATGACAATAAAAGATCAACATCCATAACCATAGAAAATTACCCCAAAAAGGGGAAAAAAAGTATATATACATATTTATATATAAAAACCGAGAAGCTACTGATGTCTCTACCTCAGTGTGCGGATGAAGGCCTGGGAGAGAGGGAAGGTGGGGATGTCAGCAGGCTTGCTGAAGGCCCAGTAGTAAGAGGCGAACGCCCCAGCCAGGGTGCACTGTCCCAGGGCCAGCACAAAGTTGACACACCAGAGGAAGGCCACCACGTTGTAGATTTGCAGGTTGAACAGGTTCCTCTGCAGCAGGCCCTCTGTGTTGTACTTGATAAAGATGCACCGCGCCGACGAACAGAACTGGTAGGTGGTGGAGTTGAAGGTCTGAGGGAGATAGAGAAAGAGGAAAGATAGAGAGACTGAATACGACTCCTGACTCATTGAAACTGACACGTACATTTATGACACAATCAAAAACATGTTGCATGTCATTTAAAAACACACACCGGCTACCAAGATAAGGCAAGTCCAATAAAGATTTTTACAACAACCGAATAAATACTTAAAGACACGTTACCTCCACACACTGGAGCTCTACTCACCAGGGGATCGCAGTCCTCAGTGCCATTGATGCTAGAACAGCCCTCCTGAGAGGAGTTGAGAGCCACCACTTTGTACACGGGCCCCCCCGATGTGGCAAGATATCTACCCAGACAGTCAAGTCAAATCCCTGCCAGACTGACAAGGGAAGGAGGGACCAGAATGGATGGAGGAGACAGAGGAGTACACAGGCTGAATTCAGAGAAGAGCAGAGACAGGGTGACTTCATCATGTATGCACACACACACAGCCACAAACACGATGAAAGGATACAGGGCGGTAGTGCCCCAGTAGGCCACACAGACAACAAGGAGAATGAAGGTGACGAGAGGGTACAGTAGTGTGGACATCATGTGGCTGACAGCCCTGAGGAGAAGAGACAGAGAATCAGTTAAAACAAAAAAACTATTAGAACACTATCTCACACAGTCTGTCTTGGTGTCAGATGACAAGTATACTCAAGTGGCTGGCTACAGTAACCATGCTCTGAATGGATTGAATATGATTCACTGTGATGATAGGCTGCGCTAGGTATGCTACGGTGTGAGGAATGGAGAGTGTGGCGGGCGCTCCCTCGTCGCGTACTTGCTGGACTCCTGGATGAGAGCGATGGCGATGAGAATCCTGGTCCGCAGGAAGATGAGAGTCAACAGGATGACGGCCTCCGCCACACACAGGATGATCACTGAAGGAGGGAGAGAGAGACAGAGAAAAGGAGAGGAGAGAGAGAGGGTGTGAGAGAGAGACAGAGAAAAGGAGAGGAGAGAGAGGGTGTGAGAGAGAGATAGAGAAAAGGAGAGGAGAGAGAGAGGGTGGAGAGAGACAGAAAAAAGGAGAGGAGAGAGAGAGGGTGTGAGAGAGAGACAGAGAAAAACAGAGAAGAGAGAGAGAGGGTGTGAGAGGGAGAGCGAGCAGGGAGGAGGAACCAGAATGGAGGAAGGAAGGGGAGGATGATCCTAAATCACACTCTACATGGTTCAGAGACTATCACTAAATGTCTAGCACAACAATGTCATCAATAAAACCCTTCATTCGACCCTTGACCTCAATACATATTAAATACTACTCACAGAAGGCCAGCCATGTCTCCTTCACCTGCAGGTAAACGTTTAAGTTGGTCGTGAAGCCCACACTACTGATGGAGGCCGAGGCATAGTTGGTGTATTCCCAGTAGCAGTGCCAGATACCTACAGAGAGAAGGGCCCACACAGTTATAATACGTACTACACTACTTAACTGATAATTCCCAGTAAACGTGCCCACATTTCCTGTCAAAGCTTTGGGATAAACTATTGACGGTGTGTACTTTGGACCTACCATAAGCCCCGGCAGCTAGCACTCCAAAGATCAGCACCCACACCATGACTGGAGCAGTGAACCTTAGCAGCAGCAGAAACAGCAGGCTCACCAGCATGGCTATCAGCAAGCCCCTGAGAGGAAAGGAGAGATGCATTTCAAATATGCTTTGGAAATGTTGTTCAACAACTACAGGTTTATCCTGATTTAGTACGTTATCTCAAACTCAACCACACATCCCCATCTCACGTATCCTTTTGATACGTGAGGAATTCAAGCAAGTCAAGATAAAGCAGAGCTCAAGTACAAACTGTACAACACTGGAAGTGTCTCCGTCATGCAGTTATGCATTTCAGCCAATAGGGAGCAGTGAGGATAGAAGACTATGGATACTCACAGAAGGATCCACGGCCACGATGAAGCAAAGTCCTCAAAGATCCTCACGCCGACCTCTCTGGCGTTGAAGCCATTTATCACGTCCCTGACCGAGACACAGACAGAGGCCACGTTAGAACAAAGTGCTCACTCATGACCCCAACTGGTACAGAAGCACAGCCTCAGTGACTGTTGACAGGGAACTGAATCGTCAAAAGTCAATGAGACTGTACTTTAGTCCAGGACATACAACACAGACATGCGTTCAGCAGGTAAAGAGCTTGAAGCAGTATATGGGGTGAGCTCCTACCAGTTACACTAAAAGTAGGACCAGAAGACATGTTCCAGAACAACAAGACACGTGTGCTACTACAACAAACTGGCTGGATGTCTACGTCTACGGGCTGCCTGGTATGGCTACATAGCTGCCATGAGGAAGAAGGACACATGCAAGAAGAAAGTATATCTAAACAGTCAAGAGACTGGCCAGTACAGTAACTCACGCCAAAGGTGAACCTGCACTGGAGGTCAAAAATACAAATAGATGAAGGGTTAGTTAAGGATGCAGAAACATGGACAGAAACACAGGCAGACAGACAGGCCAACAGACAGACCGACCAACAGAGGCAGCCATCTTTACCCTGTGGCGTTCTTGATGCCGTTAGCGGTTTCATTGATGCTGTTTGGCAGGCCAGGAACACCGCTGAAATCATTTGGGATATTTCCCAAAGCCGTGATGTTGGGTAAACATCTCCCCAACACTATACATGGAAAGAGACCCAAACTTCAAGAGTTGGATGATAGAGAAGCAGAGCGTGTGTGTTCATTTCTCATGTGCTAATGTTAATCACAATCAGTACATCAACTATTGCCTTATCTATTCATGTATTCTATCATAGGTATTCTATCGTGATAGAAGACATGAACAGAACAGTATATAACCACGATATAGGTTACAGTTGGAACCTATATTGACAGTCACGGACAGTCAGGGAAATCCCAAACCTGAACTGACGGCCACACTGAAGATGGACAAAACCTCCAAACAATCACATGCACGCTGAAATATTTTTGGGAAATGTGAAACGCTGGATGTTTGGAACCTTGCTCACCTGAGGTCGTTGGACTGAAGAAGAACGGACAAAGTTCTCTATCCACTATTTCTTTCACTGTCTGTCGGCCAACAAGGAAAACGTAGGCTTAACCTCACAGCAGACAAGTGAGAATTATCATCAGGCTTGTGTCCAGAACAGAACCGATTTCCACTCACCAAGGTAGTGGTGTTAAGATTGAAGGAAGGCACACAGAGGGCCTGCTGGAACACTGCTCGTGGTTTCTTGCCATAGTCTAGAGGAGTCACGAGCCAGAATGTGTTGGGGCATTCTTTCACACACACCTGTGAGGGAAAGTCAAGTTAGTCTGCGATTGATTGCTTAAAGAGGGTGTAGGCAATGTTTTTTGGCTTTTTGTCATATTTGCCTAAATAAACTTCACATCTTGATAGTAACCCATCCATCTGACGATAATATGAAATCAATACAACATCTGTGGGCATCGCAGGATGGTAATAAACACGACAAATGATTAAGACCGTTCTGAGACTAATGATTGGACGGGCTACCCGTCTGTTTACCTACCTACCTGCGCGCACTCTGCCCCTGCACTCAATGCTCATTACTGTTGTTTTCAACCTGGCTAGGCAGAGGTATTCTAAACAACCGAGCTAGAGGCACAAGAATGGCAAAGAAAGAGCAGGCAATAAATCCAGTTCTAGGTTGTACCTGTACGGTGGGGCATTGCAGCCCGTTTAATGCGGCAGCCATTATGTTGGTGCTTGTGGCACATTTTAAGATGTCAAAGTAGAACACACTAGGCAGATCCCTGAGACAGAGAGACACACACAGAGACACAGAGACAGAGAGAGAGACAAAAGGCCAAAACAACTGTTTTGATTAACACGTTTCAAACTATTTGCTTTGAGCACATTTGGGCCCAGTAATTATGAAATACAGACACAAGGGCGTGGCTTACTTATTGGCGCCGATGCCACAGAACATTCCGGTGGAGTTCCGGGCGTATAAAACATGCCGAGGGTCCCCATAGAGCCAGGCTGAGGAGATATGCAAGTCAGACTGACAGGTCCATATCTTCCATACACAAACACATTGTTGATAACTGATTGCTGCGTGATATCGTTACACAACCCTTTGTCCCAAGACAGACTTCTGCACTGAAAAGCCACTGAGTAAACAAACCTTTTTGGGGCTTTAATAGTTATCATGCAAATGTAAACACAAATCGAGTGGTGTATCAACTTTCATCACAGCCTCCAAGCTGTTCACACTGGCCTTATACTCCTATGACCTTCTGCCATATTTGGTCGCTCTGTTGACTCTAGCTGAGCAGAATGTTTGCTAGAATGTGCCTGGTGACAGGTCACATGGGAGGAAGTGCAGGAGAGCCACTGGGAGAAGGAGGCAGACTCTCTTGACTTCATGTTCAGAGGGGGAAAGACAAGAGTCCTCTCATGAGCGAAGGAGAACAGCGGGATGAAGGGGGACAGTAATAGAATGAGTGATAGCAGGGGCAAGAGAGAGGGTGTAGACAGGGTGGGGAGTAGGTGAGGAGGATGGGGAGGTGAGGAGAGGGTAGTGGGGTGTGCCATTTGCCACTGTTTGCCACCTCACTGCTGTTTGAGGTGGGAGGGACTATGTGTTTCATGGCTTAGATTTGCATATGACATTCTGTTGAGAGTTGCTGCTTGGAGTCATAAAGAGATACTGACTGGCAGAGAGAGATAATGTCAAGAATCTGATGTTACAGAAAGCAAACTGACACTAAAGAGAGAGAGAGAGAAAAGAAGAGTAAGACAAATAGACAGGCAGAGGGCATAGACAGAGAGAAAGAGTAAGACAGAAATAAAGACGGAAAGAGAGTGAGAGAGGGTGTACAGAGAAAAGAGCAAGGCAAAGTGTATGTGGAAGTGGCCCGTCTTACCCAGAATTCCAACGACCATGTAGCCCAGAATGACAGCCATGAAGAGAACACAGCAGATGATATCTGTGCAGCCTCTGAGGAAGAGCAGAGAAAACAGACATTCCCTCAGGGCCCCTTCTCAAAGCATGGCTCTGGGCTCACAAATATCACCACACAGTGTTTTTGCACAGACTTTGTGCGAAAACATACACACTGTCAGAGAAAAAACAGACCTAGTACAGCCTTTAGCCATTACACACAGAGAAACACACACATTAGGGGACGCCCCAGTGGCCAGGCCTTGCCGCATTCCTGGATGTTCTCCCCTCTATCTCCCCTCTATTTCCCATCCCTCGAATATCATTCATTATCTCTCAATAAAAGCTGAATTGCTGTAAAAACGATATAAATAAAAGAAACACACTGACCTTTTCCGTATGGGACCATTGAAGGTGGGGTCAAACTGGGCAGGCTCTCCTGAAGGGGAAAGGTAAGGAAGTAATGACATCTATACTGAAGGTTTGTCTACAGAGTATGTAAAATTGTCAAGCTGCTGTTTCAACAATAACATTAAGCATGTGCTCTGGAGGAGATGCTGTCAGCATTCTGAAAGTGTTGTGCCAAACATGACGTCTCTTCCCACAAGCCCCATCACTTAGAACTTGTCACTGAGGAGTGAAGCTTTGATGATGAAAGATGAAATATATACACTGATAGCCCCTAGAACCTACAGTTCACATAACCAAGAAGGATAATGTATTTCAATTTTCAGTTTGCTTTGGCCAAGGAACGGGAAATGTGCGTCTAGCATTAGTCAATTACTTGTTTGCACTTCTTCTAGTTTTGTAGAGCTAAAACAAGCTGACAGTTAAAAGTATTCCAGGCCAGGGTGTGCACGTCTGTGATTGGAAAATATGTTTTGCTTGAGAATTTGAAGGACCAATAAAAAAAAAAAAGGTAGGTGGTGAATTTTAGACCTGCACTAGCAACCATCACAAGTCAGAACATGAGGAAGCAGTAATTCCAGTTTAAATGTTTAATGAAAATCCACACGGACAATTCCACTTTATCCAATATTAATTGTGGCTATTTAGTTGCACACAATAACATAGAGACAGAGAGCATTTTGCAGGTGTGCACCTTGTAAGGTGCAGAAAAGAGAACACGGGTGAGAGGAAAAAGAGCTGAATGGTTCATTAATGAGCACTTGATGTGGATTTAATGAATAAACAGGGTTTAGGAATAACTTCAAAATCTAATCCCTTCCTGGAACATGTAACCAATCTGAGTTATAACAATAAGCGAGGAAGAGAAAAGAAGACTGAAGCTGTGGGTTAGAAGGTTCAAATGTCGAAAGTCCCAGTGCACCTTGCTGATGCCATGTCTCCTGATTCCTCTCTGCCCTCTACGCTGGACATACAGAAGATGACCAGTCATGCATGGACTTCCTCTATGACTACAGCCTCAGAAATACTGGTTTTGTTGAGCTCCAAATGCCAACATGAATCACTTGTCATTATAAAACATGTACTGATTGTGGCTCATAATAAAGTGAATAACTGGAAGCCACCTAATCAAGATTGATAAAGAAACGCCATGATTCACATTGCGCCATATATATATAGATACCGCCATTGTTACACCTTTGAGAAATGTTTTACAGAGTGTACTTTTCTTTGGAAGTAACAACTTCCTGGAGAGAGAGGAGAGGGAGGGTGTTTGAGTAGAGATACGTAAAACTAAATATACCGTATGTGTTATGCTAAGTAACGCATACAAACATTGCATTAGCACTGTATTTGCTTTGCCAGTGATGTTGATATTGGAGGAAATATAACCTCTGTAGAGTTTGGGGGTTGGCCGAAAGCACATCCCTAGCAAGATGTAAAAGAGCATTGACGACTCTGATGTCAACATAAGCTACCCAAGGTTTGAAATTCAGACAAGCGGTATCTATGGTACGGTCCCCAAACAGACGAACCAGTTTCTCTGCTAACTGTAGTATGAGTATCATATTACAACGGGACACAGTTTGAGAAAACTGTGAATAGAAATGTGAAACTCCTTGACTGTGACCTCCTTCTGAATCAGGCATTTATATTGTTCCCACGACTGTTCAGTGTGTATAATGGTGCCATAAAAAACAGACTGTTGAACCCTACAAAACTTTGGACACCAGAAATAAAGACATAACATGGAACAGGTTTAGTGAGAAGGCTGAGCAGGAGGAAGTCATTGTGGATTATGGATCCTTGACATCTAGTTCCAGTTTGGGAGGAGTCGAGTGATGCAAGTTACAGCAGATTTTTCACATAAGATTTCTCTGACGCATATCTCTTATCTTTGTACGTATCGGTATGTATGGATGTGTGTGTGTGTTACCCATGTACAGTACCAGTCAAAAGTATAGACACTCTGGGAAAATGTGTCCATACTTTTGACTGGTACTGTATGTCTGTGAGCTCAGGAAGTAGTCAAAGTAAACTACGGGTCATATGACAGGTCAAATTAATTTAAACTTATGAGTCTCTGGCTAAAGGTTATACACACCACACCCTCATCCACAAGGACAGAGAGGAAGACGGTACACTTGTTAAAAATCAATCAAAAGGCCAGTGTGCTCTGGTCTACCAGCATGGGCTGCAGCTGACGTTTCCCTTCATTAACGCCCCCTAACATTAAGGGGTTATTCATCCCCCATTTCCTAGCATCTTCTCCACCTCAATTCACTTCTGTGAAACATTTATACAAATCTGTTGATGGTAAAAATGTAGTCAACTTTGTCCTGCTTGTGGACTGGTGAATTAATCACAAGCTCAGCCACACTCCAGAGCTTTGGGTCACCACGGAGACTTGTTGCTAACAGCATCACACAGGCTAAGGAACACACTATAGGAGGTCATTATAGTCACACAAACATAGCGACCCTGGGGGAAGAGGACAATGTAATACACCTCAATGTCTCTTGAGTGTCAAGGCTAATTCCATTCATCTTTAGCCTTGGTTTTTTATTTGTTAGTTAGTTAGTTAGGCATGCAAGTCACTTGCTAGTCAATAATTTGCTTAGGATGGCTGCCAGTAAGTCTTGGTTGAATGGAAAACACCCGTGGCCTTGTGTATAGAAGTCTTAATGCAGAGACTGGTGATGTGGACAAACCAGCTGACCAGGAAAAAGCCCTTCTAATGCTTGACCTTAAGGGAGTGGCCTTATTTAAAAAGGAATGCGGTGTCCAGTGAAGACACAACCTCAACTCCTGATAACAGTAATGCATGACAGGCTATTACACAAACAATTTCCTGTTTCTGACTAAGCAGGGATGGAGACCACGAACACCAATTCATGGAACCCTCTTCCTTAACAAATGTGTTGAACCATGAGTAGACCTACCTGTGGCATACAAACAGGTAGTACAGAATTTACATGAGATGTATTATTGTGTACAGCCCATTCAGAGCCGTTTAAAGCATCCAACTTGACTATTTGCAAACCAAAGCAATTTTTTTTTCTTTACACAAGCGAAAGCCCATGTGGTTGTATGATTAGGCTTCGAATAGGCTACATCCTAGTTATGAGGCACTGCGGCTCGTCAGTGGATGTAAGACTAGGTAGCCTACTGGTAAGCCTTGGCAGGATCACAATCAATGCAAACACAAGAACCCAGTGACACGAGTCCTCTTAGACACCACCGCGCCAACATCACATTCAGTATGTGACCTTTATAAAACTACACTGAGAATATAGACCAGCAAAATCTCGCTAGTGCTGTGTTACATCAAATGTACTTGACCCTATCTACTAAATGTCCTCATTTCATTCAAATTTGGCTCTGACCAACTGAACTCATGCCAATGTTAGTATTGTGTCTACCTACTGGACTAACTGGACTAGCACCACTGTGTTACACACAGTGTAAAATGGTGTGTAACCTATTGTGCATGTGCTGCTAGGAGTCAGGTGGCTGAGCGGTTAGGGAATCGGGCAAGTAATCAGAAGGTTGCCGGATCGATTCCCCGCTGTGCCAAATGACGTTGTGTCCTTGTGCAAGGCACAATCTCCATGTACTTACTGTAAGTCGCTCTGGATAAGAGCGTCTGCTAAATGACTAAATGTAAATGTAGCCAACAAACTTGCTGAAATCATCATTAGCAATTCAAAAATTGATCCAACATCATAAATACATTTTAATATGATTATTTAACCGTTGAGAGCCTACTTGCAAGTAAGAATTTACTGTTCTCTGTATACATGTAGGCATACAATAAAAAAATAGAGTCACGAAATATGTGTCGGAGAGCGTAATAATTCAAGTGTCCCATGTCCGCATCTTAATTGATGAAGATTAACCGCTAATAAAGAACAGACCACACAAAACAACGGCTTGTGATGTCAAACAATGAGATGAGATACTCACCATACTCCGAGCTATCCTCTTGTTTTTTGCCCATGTTCTCGCCCGTTCTCCTCCTCCCTTAACCAAGAAAAGATCTCCTAAATGCTAATCGATAACAGAATGTAAAAGTAGCCTACTTGCTAACCCTGTTTGGGGACGCAACTAAAGTTGTTCTGTAGAAAATCTCTCCTCCTCCCTCCTGTAACTAGGTAGTGACATCACAAGTGCACCTGTTGAGGATGCGCACCTGTAGCGCTGGCTGGAGCTTCCCCGCCCAGTATTATCCCGTATTGCCAGGTATCCCATTATTGCCCTCTACCGTGGGATACAGAAACTGACAGAAATATATGAGCCACCTTACTGCCATCCTCTTTATCAGTACATTATTATGTATCTTGCCTTTATATTCTAATGAAGGTTGGCCCCACACGTTTGCCAAGGCTACAAAACCAAGTCTGTGTTTTATAGAAAATGTATAGAACAAAGATCAGCCCATTCCACAGCCAATTTATACTCAAATTTATTACATTTTGAACAAAACAAATGCATGTATATATATATAAAAAAACATGAAGCAGACATACTGAATATGACCTTAATGCAACCCTTAGTTCCATAATGTAATGAGTTTCACAGCAGTGGACTGATGTGTTCCTGTAGAGTTCCATAAAATACACTGCGCTATTTGGCACAGCAAAAACCTTAGCACACCTGGTATTTCATAGTATAGCTGTGCAACTGAATGATTTTTCTTGCAAAAGAGCAGAGCACCATTACAGTAAAGATATACTGTATTTATTGTCCTAGTCTTTCACGTCCCGTACAAAGGTATGAAGGCCTCACTTGTGCGATTCATCTAAACAGTAACTGCACACACTGACAGGGAAATTAAAGTAACATGACAAAATAGCTAACAGAACATGCTACAGGCCTCAAGCGATGCCTAGGAGTTTCCTAGCATTGTAAGCCCAAGGTCAGATCCTGATTCTGGGCAAGCCTCCAGCCGTGCAAGCCTGCTTTGCTCCAAGGCGATGGCCTCTGCAGAGTGTTTGCATTTCTCTGATCCACACTGGCAAGTGAAGTATTTGCTCTTAATATCCCAAAATCGGTCTCCATAGTCGAACCTATAAAACACAAAGGTAAAAATATTAACATGCAAAGAAAGTTCTAGTCCTGGTTTCAACCTTTTGAGAACGCAGTACTGAAGACTGTCCTTGATTATATGAATTTGGATAGGATAAATATAAGGAGGATGCAAAGACGGTATAAAAAATAAATACAACAAAAGTTATTATCCCTGATTGAGCCTTGGAGCCTGGACTTTTGGTGTCATGGGCATCGGTTCTGTTTGTTGGAAACTTGGGGAACAAACACCTATGTTGGATGTCCTGGGCCTGCCTTACCCTAACTCCTGCCCTGTGAGGATGTCCCGCGAGCTGAAGAAGGCGATGCGGGGGAAGCGCAGATCCTGGTGCAGCATGAACACTCGCACCGGGATGATGTTGGGGTCGCACAGGTGGTTGATAAAACGGCTGATGTTGCCATAGTAACGAGCGTCAATGCAGTACACCTCCCCGTCCTGTGGAGGGAGACAGAGGGTTGGTGAGAGAAATAAAAGATGCCGCTCAATGTCTTATCTCAACGTCTCTGTGTGAATACATGAGGTGTCTTAGGTCTTGTTTGTGTTGGAAAACACACCGGCTAGGACAAAAAGCCTTACCTTGTTGTCCAGGTCGAAGAGATACGAGTCGTCTTCCCTTACATCAGCCTCTGCATCAGAGATCAGCTCCCCAACATATCTATGGAGAGACGGATGAGAGAGACCATAAACAACGCAGCTATTGGGATAACAAACACACGTGTGCACACACACACACACACACACACTTACTCGCAGATGAAGCTTCCCTGGGGGATGTCTTGTAAAGCCCGTACCCCCCAACCCATCTTCTCTGTCCGGTACAACTGCAGACGCACTCTGAGAGAGAGAGAGAGAGAGAGAGAGAGGGAGAGAGAGAGAGAGAGAGAGAGAGAGAGCGGGAGAGGGAGAGAGAAGAGAAAAAGGATGTAGGTAGGAGGGCAAGATTGAGCATGTCACTCTGGATAAGAGCGTCTGCTAAATGACTAAATGCATGTGTCATAATGGGTGTGCGCATTTATCATACAGAGAGCGCTAAGTGGATAGGTGAGAGAGTGAAAGAGAGAGAGCCTGCATGCGTGCGTCATACAGGGCATTGACCGCCCAGCTCTTACTTAATGCCAGCCTGCACCACCCTGTTCTTGCAGGTGCGGTAGCAGGAGCAGGCCAGGTTACACTCGAATATGAGAGGAGGCTCGATCTTGTTAAACTCCTGCAACAACCGCTGGTCCTAGAGAATAGAGTCATAACAAAGCCCACATTAGATAAGACAGACACATAGATACACACATAAGGACGTTCCCATGGGGGAACGGCCATGCCGTAGCAGCGTCTGAACACTGGATGTGTTTGAAACAGTTCAAACACAAATGACACACAGCAGTTAATCAAAACAAACCATGCAACAAATGATACACAACGTATGCACGGATGACGAGCATAACACGTGAACCAATCACCGACGAGCTTGGTTAACTGTCCGTAGAATGGGGGGTCGACGCTCACCTTGTCATACCAGCAGCGGATGCTGAGCTGTCCACATAGGCAGTTACTGGAGGAGCAGTCATCTGTGCAGCTGCAGTGCTGGGAGAACAGGACCAAGGGAAGCACGTGTCATGCAATTCATTCTGCCATTTCCCCTTTGGGGATGAGTCGAGTACCAATCTATCGGTCCTTGATAAAAGGATTCAGAGAGAGAAGCGTGCGTTCCACCTGCAAGTGTGTAATGTTGCGGTCGATGTTCATGGCTGAGGTCTCACAGTTCTCCGAGACGTATTTGTAATCCGAGGGGCAGCCCTCGTCATCCACGGCGTTCACACAGGGGATGGGCACGTTCTCGTAGCCCTGGGCCACGTCACTATGGGGACAGGAGAAAGGGAGGGACAGTTAAAACTGACCTGAATGGAAGAGAGGAAAAACAAGGTTCTTTTGGTTCCCTGGCTGTCTGTTTTGGATTGACTCGGCAGCACCGGCTTAGAGGAAAAAACCACCGACCTGCAGATGATCTTCTCCGTTCGAAGCATGCGATTGGCTATCCCCCTCCGCAACTTCCTGTTAATCTGGAGCGCCACCCAAACTGGCGAATCAGGACGCGCCAAGGTGAGAGGCGTGTCCCCTTCCCTGTTCATAATGTCGATGTCGGCCCCCCTGGACAGAAAGAGCCTGAGAGGCAGGAGACAGGAAGTCAGACAGCAGCTTTAGGGTGACCAGACGTCCGGTTTTAGTCCGGTTTTCCGGCCCGTTGTCCGGACTGCTGTTGCGTGTCCTCCTTTTCGCCCTTTTGTCCTCCTTTTTATCCTTCCTGCCCCCAGTTGCAATATACCACTCGCGTAGGCTTTCAGATGCCAAAAAAAAAAAACTCCTTCAAATTTACGTGGAGTTCAGAACTCCACTTTGCCACTAAAAGCAGCAAAGATCAATATCATGCCTTCTGTAAGCTCTGTCGCATTCATATAGACATGAGTAGTGAGGGGAAAGGGGCTTTTAGAGCGGCATGCCTGCGCTATGCAACGGCACAAGGATAATGCTAGTTCTGCCGGGCACTCTTCCTTAATATCATTTTTGGGGATTGTCCTCCTTTTTGAACCTTTGTCCTCCTTTTTAGGGTCATGATTCTGGTCACCCTAAGCAGCTTACAGACCAGACCTGAGAGACTAAATAAATACACAGGCACATAGCTCTGAACCTTACATTCACACCCACAACATTTGCTGGATGAATCAGTTAGACCCCCTTGTGTGCCACCACCCTAGTCCACCCTCAGTGAGAACAAACCGACAGTCTGATAAACTGACGGCACAGAGGGGAACGCTCTCGTCACGTGGCATACCAACTGAGCCCGGCTAAACCGCGTCGCTCCCTTTCCATTAGACGTGTGGGACCATGTGGACGTGATTGACGTGCGCGAGGGCCACTCACGTGACACACTCGAGGAAGCCCTCCCTGGCGGCGATGTGGAGGGGCGTGTCCCCGTGCATGTTGACGGAGGTGAGCGGACACCCGGCGTTCAACACCAGCTCAGCGATCTCCACGCTGCCCGCGAACGACGCCCAGTGGAGGCAGACATTCGTCTCCTGACCGGGGATGGATGGAAGGAAGGAGAGAGAGACACACACACAGAGACAATGCAATCGTACATTTTAAAATTAGTAAGCACCTTCTCTGCCGTCCTCACCCATGATTCAAACAGAACGGCCTTGTGAACGAGATTTGAGTTTGTCTTCTGCCCATTCATCACACAGTTGCCTTTCAGTCAGGCTAGACGGAGACTGACCTTGTCTTTGATGGTGACGTCAGCTCCTCTGTTGAGCAGGGCTCGGATGACCTCCACGTGTTTGTGCTCTGCAGCCCAGATGATGGGGGTCCAGCCTCCACTGTCCTGGAAGGGGGGGAATAGGGGGGGGCATAGAGGGCAACACTGAGCTTATGAAGTCTATAACACGCTGTTGCCATAGCAATCAATATTAAGACCCAACAGAAAGGAACTTGTTGCAGGTAGTCAAGAAAGCATCATATCTACGTCTAATTTACTGACAGATGAATACGTATAGCACTGTTTATAATCTGATTTAAGAGGGTAACAGAATCAAATATTTATATTCTCTATTATAAAATATACATTTATAACATCACATTGCACGACAATTGCAGCACGGAGACACACGAGGCACAGTGCAGGCGACACTGACATTGAGACAGAGTGATAAAACACACACACACACACACACTGACTTGTTTGATGCTGCCACCCTGTCTAGAGCCCAAGACCGTTCCCCACTCGCTCTCCCCCACCTGTGCGTTTATATCCACCTGTCCCGTCTCCAGCAGCAGGGTCACGATGGCCAGACTGCCCCGCTTGGCCGCGTGGTGCAGCCCAGTGTAGCCATCCTCCTCCTGGACAGAGAGGGGAGGGAGAGAGGAGAGAGGAGAGGAAGGAGGAAAGATGGGGGGAGAGGAAAGAGGAGAGGAAGGAGGAGAGATGAGAGAGGGGAGGAAGGGAGATGGGGAGAGATGAGAGAGGGGGTTATAATGCCAGAATGGAAGACAGGATACAAAGAAGAAAAGAGGCAAAGCAGAATGAGAGAGGAGGGTGAGGGGGTTATTTCAGGTAGCAACATCTCCTGACTCCCCCTGTGTAGCATTACACCAGTGCTAGCGGGAGTTCGCTTTTGAACTCAAGTAGTGGTCCCCCAGGTGTGTGTGTGTCAGAGGACTCACCGTGTGATAGACAGAGGCTCCACTCTGCACCAGGTACCTGGCCACCTCCACGTGGTCGTTGACTATGGCCTCCAAGAGTGGCGTCCTCAGGGCTTTGTCCTGGGCGTCTACTTTAGCGCCCGCCTGCGGGCACAGACAACAAGCACAGACGTTACTGTGGTTTGGCACCTTGCACGCCATTGAGCAACACAGGAAGTGGCAGAAATACTCCCCTACATGGTCCCATTTTTTTATTTTGTGTCATTTTGATCATAGGATGATAATACAGGGTGTAGATGATGAGGCCCCAGACCTGCACAAGCATGTAGCAGACCTCCAGCAAGCCTCTCTGGGCTGCGGCGTGGAGCGCACAGCGCCTGTTCTGCGAGTCAGCCTGGTAGGCTGGGTCTATGCCGTCCACTGGCACACACATACAATGGATGAGTTAGTATCACACTGACACCTACGTGGTGTTCATGATCCGGCAGGGATTTGGAAGGCACTCACTGAGCATGAGCAGAACTCTCTGCACCTCCCCCTGCTTGGCGGCTGGATAGAGCTGGCGGGGGTGGAACCTCAGTTTCTTCCTCCTGGCCAATCACAGAGAAGAGAAGCAGCACATGAATTTAGAACTCCATCCGAAATATCGACAGCAGTGAGGCCTTAGTATAGGGGGGGAACATCATCCCAAAGTTCCTAGAAGTCAAGTCTTTGAGTGACCAAATAATTCCAACAAATCCAAATAATCTCCTACCTCTCTGTGTCCTGGGTGAGAAAGGCCTTCTGTAGCGCCGCCCTGCTGGGCCCTGGTGGAAGAGCGCTGGGGCAGACAGGCTTGCCGTTGGGTAGGCAGATGGAGGGTCCCACACTGTCTACTCCCCCCTCCGCTGGGAGGGGCGCCCCCTCTGGAGAGGCTGAGCCTGGAGGCGGCTGGGGATTCGGCTGCAGCTCAGAGTCCCGCTTCACCACCCCACGCCCACGCATCCGGGCACTGAGGTGGGAGAGTTGGGGGAAGGGGGTGGGAGGTAGGGGTGGAGGGGAGAGAGAGTTATGATGGCAAGACAGGGTATAGTACAGGAAACCCAAACTAACCCTGCACCGTTAGAACCACACCTGAAATCTAAACCCCTCACCCTCCTCATCCCCTCTGTCATCCCTCCGTCGGCCAATCCCTCACCTGACGGGGCCCTCGGGCCTCTTCCCGTTCTTCACGGCCCCCGTGGACGCTGCCAGGGAGAGGGCGGGGGGGACGGCGGGCGGGATGGACGGCGTTGTGGTCGAGGAGGCTGAGGTGGTCACCACCGACGCCGCGGCGGAGGGAGGGATGGTGACCTCCTGGGCCTCGGAGGCGTCCTCGCCACAGTGGGGGCAGAAGAGCATGCCCGTGCCCATCCCCCTGGCACGCCCACCCCCCAGCACAGACACACACCCCCTGTGGAAGCGATGGGCAATGCGATGGTCTGGACAGCACTCCAGGAAGGTGCCCTAAAAGGGGATGGTACAGGGGATGTCATGGTTAGGATTTCTAGAACATATTTTTGGACCATTGTACTTGGGAATCACTTTGGATGAAAGCACCTGCTCAACGCACACATGTAAATGTAAACATGACAACCCCAGAACGCCTCATGGATCAATTATGGCGACAGATTCTTGAATTTAGAGAAGTCTATACTTGTTTAGTGACAGTGGACAGTGTTTTAACATTGTAAAGAGCAGCAAGCAGTGACAGGTCTTACCGCTATGCAGAAGTATCCACAGCCAGGGCAGCAGTGGTGTTTGACCATATGCGACCGGTGACTCTCACACAAAACCAGAAGGGACACTCGACTGGACGGACGCATGGTCTCCCTCTTGACGATGATGTTGGTACAGCCCACCAACTGAGAGACACAGAGGGAGACCAAATGTAACCACTTAAACGGGGGACGCGTGGATCGAGTGAGTTTTCCCTGTTACCCGGCGTTTTCTACACATAACACCACACAAACACACCTTCATAAGCCCCACACTGTGATTTCGGACACAAAGGTCGTAGCTTCTCACACAGACCCACGCGCGTACCTCTCCATTGATGCTCTCCGTGGCCATGCACTGTCTGTTGGCCTGTTGGCTGGCCCCGTCCACACGAGGCGCTTCCATCCTGCAGCTACACAGCGGGAGCTCCTCCAGACGCTCTGTCTCCCCACCATCACTGCCCTCTATACACACACACACACACTTCAGCATCACTGCCCTCTACACACACATACACTTCCGCATCTTTGCCCTCGACACACTTTTTACACACATACAGTACAGTCTCCACAACCACTTATCTGAGAGGATTCCCTTTATCCTATATCACAGCTGAAGGCCTTTTCTCAAACAGCGATACACACACAGGCTGACAGACTTGGAAAGCTAACAGCACAGGCAGGTTCATGTAGAATGTACCCACCGTGGTGTGGTGAGAGGGTGAGACTGTCGGCAGCAGAGATGTCCAGAGCCCCCAGGGGAACCTCTGTGTAGTCACTGTTCCCTCCAGGAGTGGCAGCTGCAGAACCTGCAGTCACACAAGGAGAACACTCACACTGAGTAGAGTAAAGTGGTGATATTCATGACACACACATTTGCAAAAATTTCTTTGGAGTTTCATTGGCAAACACACACACACACACAGGCTGCTAAGAAGTCCCATCTGTCACTCACCTCCCACTGTCTCCACCCCTTCAGTTCTTTCTCTCCCTTTGCCCCGCCCTGGGTGTGTCCATGGCGACTCACTCCGCCCCTTGCTGCCCTGGCCCCTCCTCTTAGGATCACAATCTGCAGGCTGTTGCAGAGAGGTGGCTCGTTTGTCAGACTTGCGATATTGGAAGAAAAAAAATTATATATGTAGAAATGTCTCTCATTATGCTTTCCCAAACTGATTATTGAAAAATGGCTATGAACTGCTAGTTCTACTACTCACAAGGTCCGATTCCTCCAAACCACCTTCATGGAGCCTTTTAACCACCCCCCCATTTTCAGACTGCGAACAAAGAAGAAGAAACATGAAACACAGGCCACACACTGTGTTCTGAGTCATAAAAAAAACACTTAATAATAGGTGTATAGGATTTGAAGAAGTTGGCGATGGGTGTGGATGAAGTGCCAGACCTTATTTCCTGTGTCATCTCTGGTGTGACGTTTGTAGGAGAGAAGCTCTTCTTCATCTGCACCTTCCAACCAGTTGCGTCGTTGACCAGAGGTAGCTGTGGCAACCAGCTCCATACCTTTTCCATGGGCCAGATGGTTTGTCTGAGGTGTAAAAAAAATAGGCACTGCAGGTAATTCCATTTAAATACATTAAACACAAGTCCTTTACTAATGTGCATGCTTGGATTTACCTTCTTCTCTTTCTCCAGAACATTCTCTGCCCTCTCAGGTGTGGTCTCCGAGGCCAGGCCCAGCCTTCTCCTTTTGGCTGTGGGGAGTGAGAGACAAAAAAAAAGATACTTACACACACCAGACTCAAGAGTTGTGTCGTCTACCCACACAGTAGACCTCCAAGACCCCCCCCCCCCCCCAAATGTTTAAAAGATATGGGTCTGACCAGTATCATTGTCTGTGGTGAAGCTGATGGTGGGCTCTGAAGGTTGGACTGGCATAACTGGTGACTCAATGCACCTCATCTGAAAATCAAATAGTCAGGTCATCAGGGTGGAAACAGTTGTTGTCTATAAAATGTGTCAGCGTTCTAGGTTTTAAACAGGAAACTCACTTGTGATATGGGTGGTCTGTTCATGGTCTTGCGAGCACGGTGGACCTTGGTTGGCGGAGCAGAGACGAGAGGTGGAGAGGATGAAGGAGGTAGTAGGAGAGCCTTACTACTGCCCGGACCAGAGACACTCATTTTGGCTCGAACAAGAGGGGAGGATGAGGTTGTGGACAAAGGAGAGGAGGAGAGAAGAGAGGAGGCTGAGGACGATGAGGAGAGGGAGAGCAGAGAGGGGCAGGTGGATGTCTTGGCTGCTTGACCTGTAAGCGGGGAGATGAGCAAAGACATGTCAAGGAGAGTGATGATGGATGTAAGTGATACAGAGAGGAGGGACACAGAGACCCTATGGCAGTTACTCTGCGTGTTATCGGTACTCTACCTGTGGCTTCCCTGCCAGACGTGCAAGAAGAAGGAGAGGCTAGTCTTTCGCTCTCCTCCACAGCTTTGGTTCCAAGCGTTTCCAGCTGCTGCAAAGGCAACAAAGACGCCAACTCGCCCATGGTCCCCGTCTTATCGGTAGATACAGCTGCAATGTCACCTGCATCACCTTGGAGACAGACACACACTCCAGTATGCTTTACTTGTGAATTTAAACGGTCGCTAATAAACTTAACTTCCAATGGCCGTAACGAAATTACAAAGCTTGCAAAGCACTTGTCGCAGCTCACAAACCTTTATCCGTTGTGGTTGGACGTTTTACTTCGGATTCATTTACAACCTCATCGCTCTCTGTCGACTCCTAGAGAATAAACCACAAGTTTGTGTTTTGATATTACCCGTACGGTGCAATTGAAATGCACCAACTCTTGTCAACTTAACGGTTAACTCGAAAAAAACATGAATGCATAGAAATACATAAGCCGAAGTTAGGTGAACTGAACCCCATTGCAAACCTAGAACTAGCCAGCTTCACAATTGTTCAAGCATCCGTTTTGAATGGCTTTAGCTGGTACAAAGAAGGGTTTCCACGCGAGCAAATGGCAAACTACTCTGACTTTAAGTGGTTATGCATTTCCTACATTTGAGGTAACACGCTGGTAGTTTATTAACAGTGAGCGTAGCTAGATCACAACTAGAGTTCACGAACGATGATCTTTATACCTTAATCGATTCCTCGGATGCCGACATGTTTTCACTTTGCATTCAACGTAGTTCACGTAGAGTTGCGTTCATTGCACGCAGGGAGGTTAGGTTGCACGTTGTCGACGTGACACGCCCCGCCTGTAACTGCCGTGCCCTGTTAACCGTAGCTGCTGGTCCTGCATCAGTCTCATTCCGCTGAACTCATAAAACGAAACGGGGAAATCGAATTAAGGACTGAATCACAGTCAGCCCATAGTAAAATAAGGGAAGTAAAATGTCCTTTCAGACCAAACGTAAACACAGCCAGCTAACTTAGCTCCTAATACATCAACAAGTTATCGAACGAAATTTGTATGTACTGGTAAGTAGATTGAAATGAGCGACACATCTAAAACATGTATAAGAAACTGAAAAGCTAGACGACAGTTATTAACAGTTTAACGCCAGTCAGAAGCATGACAAGAGAAACCCCTTGTGTTTTAGCTTGCTAGCTAGCTTGCTACTAGTAACGTACCTGGTTACTGATTCTGCCTAACAATACATGTCTTTTAAATCTAGGTTGTCTAGCCAACCAACTACAGTACATGTAAAGTAATGCTAAGGAACGACTGCTTAGTTTAATCTTAAAGTGTCGATACAACAAGGAAGGCCTAGCATTAGACTGGCACTACATTTCAAAACAATAAAGCAAGTCCTTTTGGGAAATTACAAGGAAACATAGCCTAGAACATTTTTCAGTTATTTCATGTGTTACGTAATTCTTCTACAAAGTAGGTTGCCATTATTTAATTTGAGTTGTTTCGCTAAAACTTTGCTGTCACCCCCCTTCTTTCATCCCTCCCTTTCTTTTCTTTCCATCCCTATTTTTCTATCTAACCTCTTCCAGGATTTTACACACACACATATTCTGCCAGAGACTGTGAAGATGGGGATGCTGTGTTTCCGGTTGCCCGGTCACGGTGACACCACCCTGAAGCACATGAACTCGCTGAGGTCCAAGCAGCACTTCTGTGATATCACCATTGTAGCGAGCGGCAGCCAGACGTTTCGGGGACACAAGGTGGTGCTGGCTGCCTGCTCTCCTTTCCTCAGAGATCAGTTCTTGCTCAACCCTTCCTCAAAACTACAGGTACAACCCATGGTCTAAAACAAGTCTCAATATGTAGCCTTCCTAATACAGTATAGGGGATAACATCATCCACTAATAGCATATCCAGTCATTCTGTATAGGCTGATTTCATATCTGAGGCAGCTAGACAGGAGTACACCGTTTTTGGGTTGTTTGGGCTAATCCATCCAATTTCCTGGTAGGGGATGCCAGCCTAATACTTTCACTTCTCCATCCAGATCTCCAGAAGGTCACAACGGCCCGGGATGGTGCTATAGTCGTTGGCTCTGTTCTTATCAGTGTTACACAGACATAGTTTGAGGCATATTACAGCAGCAAAACATTATGATAGAATATTTGAACACATTTAGTACTGTGACCAACAGACATATTTAGCATACTACCTGACAGATCCCCCCCCCCCTCCCAGGTGTCAGTGCTTCACAGTTCCAGTGTGCTGTGGGATCTGCTCCTGTCCTGTTACACTGGGGTGCTGCAGTTCAGCCACAAGGAGATCGTGAACTACCTGACAGCCGCTAGCTACCTGCAGATGGAGCACGTTGTGGAGAGATGTCGAGGAGCCCTGAACAAATACATGCAGCCGAGGAACCCCAGTCCACCCCAGGTGAGCTGTAGTCTTCAACATGATCATCTCATGGCCCGAGGAACCCCAGTCCACCCCAGGTGAGCTGTAGTCTTCAACATGATCATCTCATGGCCCGAGGAACCCCAGTCCACCCCAGGTGAGCTGTAGTCTTCAACATGATCATCTCATGGCCTCGGAGGTTGTTTGAAGTCAACAGCTGACTGAATGCAGTTTACGATCCCGATTGTGATGGCCTTCAGACGTGGAAATTCAATGAAAAGTCTTTAGATTACTGATTATACTTTAGCTTTGTGATATAGCTTATTAAATAAGGGTTCCTATGTGGTCAGGCCATTTCTCAAAATGTTTAAGTGCACCTCATCTTCAAATATTAACTTGACAGCAGAACTGTTAAATAACCTACATTTTGAAAAATCTAAAATGATCTTTACATCTTTCTTTTTTTAATCCTTGCTTCTTTTCAGAGCATAAAAACAGAGGAGGGCTATTCGCTTCCCTCTATGTCACCTGTTGACCATTCCTCTTCTGCACAGTCCCCGGGTGATACCACTGACACACATACCCAGACAACCAACGATACCTGCGGCTCACTGGATGATTCCCTGATAAAGGTGTGGGTGTGTTCACCTGCAAAACAATGGATGCATCTGTCTGGCTAGTGCCAGTGCAATGTTCAGCAGTTAACATGATGGTCAAATTTGCACCACTCATTCCTAGTGTCTGGTTGTTTCAGGTGAATATCTTAGAAGATGAGGAGTCCAGAGAAGACTATGGTGTCGACCAGGTGTACATTCAGGAGACCGGGCAGGTGATAGTCACCAAAAGAGAGGCAGAGGGTGACGAAGCCGACCCCACGGAGGAGCATGTTTACCTGGGGACGGACAGCATCATGGTGGAGGGTGATAGGGCAGAGGGAGAAGGGGAAGACACCGCCTCAACAGCAACAGATCTGTGTATTAGCGGATTCATGAGGGAGGGGCTCAACGCTCTGAGACGCCGTCTCTCTGAGCCTAAAGGGGGTCGGGGGAGAGGAAGGGGGAGGGGGTTTAAGAAGAGGAAATGGAGCTCCTTCAACGAGAGGAGGTCTGTAGGGGTTTCCTTTCCAGAAGAGTGGCCCTTTCCTACCGCAGGGGACATCACGGGGCAGGGCTTCGGCCTGGACTTCAGCCAGGAGGCACTGAGGGCGGCCTACCTGGCTGGCGAGCTCCCCCAGCTGGACTTCAGGGTCGGGGAGACTCAAGGAGAGGAGGCCACCCCTGGAGATGCTGGTGGTACAGCCCATTATAGCTTGGATGAGGAAGGTCGACTGGAGATGGGGGCCTTACCAACGGACGAAGTGGGTGACGAGTCCGTGGCAGTGGTAGGGTCCACTTCCAGCGGCGCGGGGCCAGTGGCATGTGAGCACTGCGGACTAACGTTCCCCTCGGCCCACTCGCTGGCCGTCCACTCCCGCTCCACCCACCTGCTGTACGTGTGCCCTTGCTGTGGGAAGCACTTCCACCACTCCACCAACCTGGACCGTCACATGAGCGTCCACCGGGGGGCCAAGTCCCACAGCTGCCCGCTGTGCTTCAAGACCTTCACCCAGAAGTCCACGCTGTGCGACCACATGAACCTTCACAGCGGCGAGCGGCCGCACCACTGTGCCTACTGTCACGCTCGCTTCGCCCACAAGCCCGCCCTGCGGCGCCACCTGAAGGAGCAGCACGGGAAGACGACGGGGCAGAACTCTCTCCACGAGCAGGCGGAGAAGCAGAGGGAGCAGGGGGAAGGAGGGGGGGGGGCTGCCTCTCAATGAGGCGGAGAGGTCTGGCATGACGACGTGAGACAGAGACAGGCAGATCAGCTAGCCCTTGTTGGTGTTGTGGGGGTGGGGGATGAAATGTTACTTGGGATTTAAAGTGTGATTTTGGAACAGGATGAGTGTGTGTGTGTGTGTGTCATGAAGGGAATACTACTGTTTTATTTTTAGACCCTAGAGACCTCCTTTAGACTCCTAGTATTCACTGGTTTACCAATAAAATATTCTGTATTTATTATTAAATGATTTTAAACAATGTGAGTTTCTTGTTATGAACTGAAAAACCAAATGCCAATTAAACCATCTGCTAAATGAATAAGATGGGAGTGTTAGTATAGATAGACACTGTCACATTATTGGCAGACTAAGTGTAATTGACTCTTATGCAAAACAAGGACCTCAAACTACTCAACGGAAAAAGGTATTGATGTGATTTATTGACCGTCTCAAAACAACTGAGTACAAAAGCAGACGTATTGTTGACCTCGTCCTCATCTAATAGCACACAAAAGAAAAAGCATACAATATGAGACTGACACACAGTGCAGTTCATAGCTAACACAATTGACAACAAAAACTAAAATGCAGAAGAGAAATAAAAACAAAATGCTCTGTTCTTCTCTGGTCCACAGGGTGGCAAGACTCCTCTGGTTCACAAGAAATCTTCACTGTAGACAACTTGATTCCTCTTGTCCCTGTACGAACCTTTGGCACTGTTCTGAACAGCTGGGAAGAGGAGAAAACATACGATTTGTTGACAATTAGCACATAGATCAGATGCCATACTCAGAAAAGGATTTTCGTTTTTGCTGGGTAATTTAACAACCCTATGGTGTACGACCTAGTGATACTTACCCAGCGAGGCCCAGACAGATTTGCCAGTAGCTGCATCCAGCATTGGTTGCTTTCTGGCAATGCTGACTTTGATAGGGATCTCCCCTACTGTACTTCCATTCAGCTGAGAGACAGGAGAGAGACAGCAGCACCTCCAGGTCAGATGAATACCATGTGGGATACAGTGATGTGAGGACCCTAAACCGGCCTACAGTGCCTCACCTCAGCAACCACCTGATCCGCTGACTCCATCTTCTCAAAGGTGATGAACGCGCAACTTAAGGTAAAAGTGAGAAGGGATATGAGTAGGAGAAAAACCGACCACATACAAGTTCAATTCTTCAAAACCATGTGTTTGCACTGTAATCAAGTATTTTGTCGCTGTGCTGTCTTACTTGTGCGGGTTGTCCATTGTGAGGTCTATGATGTTGCCATGCAGTGAGAAGGCAGAGCGCAGGCTGTCCTCCACCAGGCCAGAGCCATACACGTACACTGTGTTCCCCTTCCTCACCCCCCGCCGCTCCGGGTATGAGTCCGATCCTGGCACAGGAGAATTGAAAGGCAGAAGAAGAAAGTCTTCATTTGATTCATTTAGCAGACGCTTTTATCCAAGTGACCATTGAATAGTGATATACTAAGTAAAGCTGATCATCAAGGACAAAACCATGGAAGGAGAGTAAGAAATAAATACAATGTTTTATGGTCAGTGATTAAAATAAGCAATTTGTGTATAGGATTACGAACATGACATTATAAAATATGGGCAGCCGATAGGGCGGCGACTCACGTCTGAACGGTCCGTCTCTGTCTCTCTCCCGGTCTCGTTCCCTGCTCCTGTCCCTCTCTCTGTCGTGCTCCCTATCCCTGTCCCTCTCTCTGTCGTGCTCCCTATCCCTGTCCCTTCCTCTGTCGCGATCTCTCTCCCTGTCCCTCTCTCTCTCTCTGTCTTTCTCTCTGTCCACCTCCCGTTCGCGCTCTCTGTCCCGGTCCACGTCCCTGCTGGTGAACACGACACCGGGGTCCTCGTCGTCACGGGAACGCTCCCGCTCGCCTGGGCTGACAAAGCTGACGCAGAGGAAGAGATGTTAGGAGGAGGGATGTTTGACTTCCAAGCAGAGGAAACAGAGAGTAGAAAACACGATGCCGTTAATTATTCACAAGAGCTTTTAGGGTTACCTCTCATACAGAGATTTTCTGCTGGCTCTCTTGCCGGACTAGAGGGAAAAATTTTAAAATTTAAAAGAGAACAGATTCTGTTATCTTCTGAAAAGATTTTTACGCCATGTTGAAATACTACGGAAATTTGAACCCTAAAGGAGGATTCTATTCCGTTATTAGGATTTTCCCTTGTAATCTTAGTACCTCAGGTAGCTCTTCATCAATGGAGACGCTCCTTTGGAATGGTAGGAAGGCTGGAATTGGGCCTTTTTCTGGGTCCTTGAGGAAGAACAGATTTGAACTGATAAGTGCTGGTTCATAAGGGTAATACCCGTAAGACAGTTATGTACTATTTATGCTTGTACCACATGTATCCACCTTTAGTTTGATCTCTAGTGTTCTGGAGCGTTTAAAGCCAGAGTTTTTGTTTTCTGACTTGATTGCACTTATGGCTCCGGACTTGATCAACATTTTAGCCTGCTCCGTAGCTGTCGCTGTGTCGACTACAGGCTGGTCTGACAGGGCTAGGAAAAGTAAGGAGAGAGAGAGCACAGTGAGAGACAAGCTAATATGCAGGGATTCCATGGAAATAGGCACATCATTTTAAATGAATATTTGTATTTTGAAGAGAAAACTATGATCAGTGAAAACACACATACTCCGTTTTAAACCACTCTGATTCGTCTGGCTTGTTGAACTCTGCTTTTTCAAAGCCATTAGGGCTTTTTTCTTGAGGAGAGAGAAAATACATTGTAAATAGGGAAAATAGGCTGGTTATTGGTCTACTGAATACCACACCCATACTTTTTTACAATTAGTAATGGTATCGCAGTTTTTTCTTGAAAAAAGTGATGTTTGTTTCTATTTAGATACCTTCTTTTTGAGTTTGGCATATTTTTTCTGCAACGACTCCTCTTCCTCTGTCAGAGAGCTAGGGAAGACCACCATGGCAAACCTTTCTGTGAACACAGAGATTAATTCATGATATCAGTAAACAGTAGCTAGCCAACAAGTATATGTTTAAAAGCAATATATGTTTGCAGCTAGTTAATTTTCTAACTAGTTATCTAGTTAGCCAGTCAAGTATAGTGCCTAGTCTATCTCGATTACCACTCATTCACAATGAAAACAACCTCTTGCAACGCTGTCGTTTTGTTAGCAGGTATGATCAAGAAAAACCATACGATACATTAATTTTACTACACAACTACACATAGACCAAAACACAAATTGAGAATTGTTATGATGTTGATATAGTACCAGTGTATCCGTCTCTACAGTCTGTTTTCTCCCGACTCCAAACTTGACGAAACACTTGCGCATGAATATGACGTAAAGTGTCTTTGTTGTCTGGCGAGGATATTGTAAGAATGTCTTATACAAGTAAATAAATAAATTAGGTACTATTTAAAAATACGAATAGATGCATGTCACTAAGTATTATATTATTATGTTGTCTACAAGTATTTTTTTGTTGTTGTATCGTTTCAAATACACTTCCGCTAATCACAACTGTAACTTCCGACGCGACGCGACACAGTACTGACAGTGTTGCAGCTGCACAGAAACTTATACTTGCGGAGGAGACATGGAAAGAATAGGTAGATACATATATTAAAATGGTTAATGCAGGCATACTGTAACATCCTCTAGACTTTTTAGTTTCCTATATGGATGTTTGACAAATTACCTAGAGGTTTACATGACAAATGTGTTAAACAGGGCTAGCTAGCCACTGTTTTCCCTAATCTTAACTTAGGTTAGCTACCTACAGTACCTATGTATTATCAAAATGTATATCAACATTTTTATAGACTTCGTTTTGTTAGCCAATAAAGTATTTTGAAATGGCATCAAGTAAAATGTTGAGTTCCAGAAAGGACACATCTAGACTTGACTTTAGTTCTATTGTCATCGACACTGATCATTGAACCTATTCATCATACAAAGTCGTCTATTCACCCCCGTTTTTAAACTATAGTATGCCTCTCGCCCTACAGTTGTGCCCCCTGTGGGGCCCACAGACCTACCCATGTCCTTGCTGGAGATGGGCTGCTCTGGCAGGTTCGAGCTCATCACAGACCCATTGCCAAAGAACCAGCCTTTACCTCCTCTGAGCACGGTCAGTATGGCAATTTGTGGCTTAGGTGACATGTATTCCTTCCTGAAATAACAAGGACCAGATAACTACACATGGATAAAAAGTGATACAATTGACCATGTTGACAGTCTGGATACACTGTCTATGGCTTGACCCCATCAGTCGGCACTAACCAGCAGCACATAATCATTTGAACCAGTCCTATCCCATCTCTCTACCCTATTTCCCCCACATTATCTTGTTTATCTCTCCTCTCTCCTCAGCTCCCCCACGGCCTCCCCCCCACCAGTGTGGACCTAAAGACAGGGGTAGAGAAGCGCTTCCTACGCGACCCTGCCTGGCTCCCCCTACATGACACAGATGCCGCCTTCCAGAAGTTTCTGAAGTGAGTGGCCTAAATTGCATCTTGATGCTTGACGTCTACCATTCATTCATTTATTTGAGAGAAATTAATTTATAAAGAAATTATCTTATAAATGGTCCTTAGTATTTTAAATAGTATGATGCACTGATAGATATACAATTGATTATAATATTGATACGGTAGAGGGGCACTTTCCCTTGACTGTATTGGGTTGGAATTGTTACAAATTTCATTCGGGATTAAAAAAGTGAATGAAACTGATATGAACTGACTGCCAGCTCTTATGGAAGTTGTGTTGTTGTTTTTCCTTAGGGTGGCCCACAGGGAGATGGACGTGGACTCACTGCCTCCTCTGCTCCTCCGCTCCCCTCCACTCTGGGCTGTCTGTGGTCAGAGACCCCACCACAGGAATGCTTCTGGACTTCACAGAGGTAGCTCACACAATCGTTTCGCAAACGTTTATTCAACATATTATTCCTAGATAGACTCTATTGCTTTTGTTTTATTATTACTATATTGTATGTCTTTTTATATTACTTATGTTAAAAGTAATCTACACGTTTGTTATTTTTGTCAAACAAAAAAGTACTTTGTGTTGTATGAATGCTTGACATTCCTTGATGATAAAGGAATTGTACTTAATAAAACTTCATTCAGCTATAAGTAGACAAGTGTTAAGGGCTGTGTTAAGTGTCTGAAGTGATCAGTCTTTGGTTGATTGGAAGTAATGTATAAGTTGCATGTAATTTATAAATCATTTTAGCAGATGCATTCCTGTCTTACAATTAAATACAATTCCCCTCCTTCACTTCAATCCTCCTCCTTCACTTTTGCTATGTGGTTCTCTTTCAGGTGCTGCTGGAGAACACAGGTCTTTCATCAAAGAATTCTCTTTCTCTGCAACGGCAGCCTGGAGCCCCATCTGAAAGCTTGAGAGGAAGTAACACCAACTACCCCTTCCTGCCCGGTGAGTCCTGCTCAGCATCCCTCTTCTGATCGGAACAGAACCGTTTGTGTCAGTGTCGGTCATACATGGCTGTAGTGGTGTGCCACTTAGTAAGGTCCTATTGGCCTTTTTCTCTCTCTCACACTCTCTCTCTTTCGGCTTTTCTTTCTGCCTTTCTCTCCTTTCTTCTAGGTGGGATGGATGAGCTCACACTGGAGCAGATCAAGACGAAGTCTGACCTGGAGGAGGACATAGACTTTGAGAACAGTGAGATAAAACAAGGACAAAGGAAATAAGGATCTTGGGAGCTTCTTGGCTGACCTAGTACTTCCAGAAGAGTGTCTTGTGTTGTTGAAATTGCCTTTCCTTTTTCCTCAGATTTACTCACTGTGGCCCCTGGACTTAAAGCTGATATGGACTTCAGTGATAAAAGTGTGTAAGAAGTACATGTTTTGCTGCATATGTACAACATATATTGTCCCTCTGGCATGTGTATTTGGTACTCTTTCATTCTAATGTCGCTCTCTTATTGAACCAATCCAAAGATGCCAAAACTGCAAAGGCACCAGTCAACCTCTTGTCCCTCCTGTCCACCTTTGATGACATCATTGACGTGCACCCAGAGGGGCAGGAGACAGGCCAGGAAGGTGGAGATGCTCCTAAACTACCCCAGAACCAACAGCCTCGAGGACCTGGGGATCAAGGTATGGAGAACGTTGTCCAGCATCTGAAGCATCAGAGAAGTAGCTCAGTCCGTCACTCAAGAGGTCGTTATTTCATTCGAACTCTGTGCTTCTACATCTCCAGATGCAGCTCAGTAGTAACAAGCCTCCTTCCTGTTTCAGGACTCTGTTTCCACCCCCACGCCAGCCGCAGCTGTCTCCACCCCGGATCACGAGGGGGTGTCCAAGCCAGCAGCGGCCCAGGAGGAGACCAAGAAATGGGCCATTCCAGTCGACATCACCTCCCCCTGTGAAGACTTCTACAAACGCATCCCCAACCCAGCCTTCAAGGTACTGACTCAACAGACACTGGGAATAACGTGTGATAAAACCGCTGATTCCTTGATGACTTTAGTGAATGATTTCGTAGCAACAAGACTGCTCTCTAATTTACCATGGTTTGTAATATCATGTTGAGGGTTTATGATGATTAGCATTGTGTTTTTTTATATCAATACCGGGTTTCATAAAAAATGATGTATTTTGGACGAGTCACTGTTTGGCTCGGTACTTCATCCTAACCCCCCCCCCCCCCCCCTCTCTCTCCCAGTGGCCTTTTGAGTTGGACGTGTTCCAGAAGCAGGCGGTTCTGAAGCTGGAGGCCCACGAGTCTGTGTTTGTGGCTGCTCACACATCTGCAGGCAAAACGGTGGTGGCAGAATATGCCATTGCATTATCCCAGAAACACATGACCAGGTTGGTAGGAATGGAATTATACCGAGCAGAGATTGACCCCCCACCCTTTCTTTTCAGTCCCGATATTCCCAACACTGTACTTTGTTGTCTGCTATCACGGGACGTGACTTTACCCTAACCCGACGTACGGTCTGTACTCTGATAGGACCATCTACACCTCCCCCATCAAGGCTCTGTCCAATCAGAAGTTTCGGGACTTCAAGGCCACGTTCAGTGACGTGGGTCTGCTGACGGGGGATGTTCAGCTGAGCCCTGAGGCCTCCTGCCTCATCATGACCACGAGTGATACTGAGGTGCTGACAGAACACAGCCAACCAATCACACAACCCCACTGCCCCTCTGACAGAACACAGCCAACCAACCCACACAGCCTACTGCTCCTCACTAACATTACAAGAGACTATTTTAAACACTTTGGTTGTGAGTGTGTGTGT